>NC_141040.1:8400000-8425000 GCF_052040795.2 Danio rerio
AACCTTCTATTACTCAATAACATCTAACAGGGAGCTACTTGTTTTCCTATTTCCAAACACCAAATTAGAATGCTACACTTCCCTTACTGCTCAAATGTGGAAACACTCATTTTTGAAGCTTTTCATATAACAGCCAAAAACAACGTAATCACTGCAATAACAATCCAACAAAAACTAATTCAGAGGGTTTTGGGGATGGAGTTTTGACATGCCTTGATATTTGTGTTTATTTTTTATTTAATAAAAATGTTCTTGTTAATATATCAATTGCTAAAATCTGATGAGGCTGCATTAACAATAAGCAGCATGGCCAATACAGCAAAATTGTCGACTGGACATTTGATAAAGCATCAGCTATCAGAGCTAAATCAACATGATAAACAGCGGCACGACTTGATGAATGCTGTGGTGATGCAATTGCAGTGCGACACTTAACCACATACACACTCGGTCCCATACACACACACAAACCAGAGCAAAAGGTCATGGTGCTAATAGATCAGAGGCGTCAATGACAGATTAAAACCTTGTCATGTAGGTCACCTCCTGGCGCCACGGCAACAGAGCACACTGCGCTAACATAGTAACCTCTCATTCATCACCAGCTCTCATCAGTACAACACTAAACCCTGACCAATAATTCATCAGACACACGAGCTATAAAACACAATCAATGCTTATTTGCTTCTAGATTTCCTGCTGATTAGATTACCTGTTTTGCTTCAACTTCAGTTGTATTTCACTGTCTCTTATTTGCTGTAATATGACAACATTGGATTAATTTATAAAATGTTACTGCAGTTGCCCTGTGAGCAACAATTCTTAAAGTATATTCAACGTATGTTGAATGCGATAAGGAACTGCAATACACCGCCCCATAGCATTCGCTTATAAAAAGAAATGCAGCCATTTGTACCTCCGGCTACAAAAATTGCGGCCTCCAGAAATGTCCGCGGGACTACGTTTTTAAAATGAGTCTGTTTTTTTTTTGTTTTTTTTCTGCTGAGCGCAAAATATAAATATTGAAACATAATGGAAACTGTTAACCATTGACATGTATAGTTGAAAAAACATTCATTCATTCATTTTCTTGTCGGCTTAGTCCCTTTATTAATCCGGGGTCGCCACAGCAGAATGAACCGCCAGTTGTAAAAACAAATACTCTGAAAATCAATGGTTACCCCTTTCAACATCATTTAATATGTCCTATTTTGTGTTCAACAGAACAACAATATTAATTCAAAGCACAAATCAAAGGTGAGTAAATGATGGGAGAATTTTCGTTTTTGGGTAAAGTATCCTTTTAAGAGTTTAAAGGTAAGTTAGTTTGATGTCTGTGTATGTTTTTTTTTTAATATGTCGTAATCAATGGTGGAAAGAGTACTGAAAAAAAGTAAGAGTACTCAAGTAAATGTACCATTACTTGCCTAAAAATGTAGAGCAAGTAAAGCAAAAGTATCTGTTGTAAATATTACTCAAAGTATGAGTAAAAAGTAACCCTTTTTAAATGTTGAGTAGGTTGAAGCATCCAACCCAAAATATAAAAATCCTATTGATGCTCCCTGTGACTTTACAAGAGAAAAGTTAAAGGCCTACCAGTCTTTGGATGCCAACAATGTTATTCTGTGTGGTCATGTGCAAGAAATAATGTTCCATGATTACTAGATTCAACACTATGTAGTGCTAAAAACCGAGGTTCTGCCTAGCCAAAGACAAGGAAAGAAGACGGAACTGTACAAGGTCTGGGTGATTAATCATCAACAAGCAAAACAACTGCATTCTGACAGCAAACTACACCTTTACAGCAGGGTATATGAGCTTACACATAGAGGTAAAGTTGGTTTTATATTCGCACATTCGGACTTTCTCCTTAATAATATAATTTCATAAAAGTTTTATTTGCAAACTCTAAATAGCGAAATCATATTAGAAGCCGATGACTATCAAAGTACAACATTGTTCACAGTCAAATAAACAGTGTTAATGTTGTTGTCAAGTCACACTTGCAGGTTATTTCAAACCGAATATTCAAAGTGCCATGGTAAACAATATAGGAATTGTCACAAGTATCACTGAATGAATGTGTGAATATAAAACCAACTTTACCTTAATAACTTAAACTTTCACGTTTCATTCTTAGCATTCAATGTCCACAGATTTATTAACCATATGTAACTATTGCTATTGTAGCCGTTTTTTTTTAACTAAACTAAACTAAACTAAACTAAACTAAACTAAACTAAACTAAACTAAACTAAACTAAACTAAACTAAAACAGCACAATAACACATGCTGATTTATACCTTAGATGTTGTATATTACAACATTGTAAATCAACGTAAGACAAATGAAGACAATAACAAAAACACAATGTAGAGATTTGCTTGGTGGGCTAAAAAAAAAAAACTAAAAACAAATACACAAATCTGAAAAAATAAATTAGTTCCAAACCAAATATGCTTAATGTGAATCAATCAATCAATCAATCAATCAATCAATCAATCAATCAATCAATCAATCAATCAATCAATCAATCAATCAATCAATCAATCAATCAATCAATCAATCAATCAATCAATCAATCAATCAATCAACTGCCCTCAAAACTAAAAAGCGTAATGGCACCGCACACCATAAAAAAGAAAGATGTGCATCAACATCTATCGCAAAGTGAACTCCTCTTTCAAACTCTGCTCCAGTGGAACAGCACTTATGTCTACATGATTCGGTCTGGTACTTCATAAATATGCATTATTCCCTCCATTTATAACTAGCACAGGTGTGATTCACTAGCAGTTATTGCCATTTACTCTCCATCAAGAAGGAGTATAGAACGCTGCAGATGGGTTTGTAAAGCTACGGTCGTTCTCTTCCAAGAAGTCTGTTCAATTAGGCTTCTCTGATTTCCCCAGAGAGTGCTCCTCTCTTTAAAACGCATCATTAACACAGGCTTACCACTCCCAAAGGATTGCATCACCCCCGCCCGACGTACAGCGGAGTCAAACCTGCTAAGAGCGAGAGCATGCTAACACGTAGAAATCTTTTCTCATCGACCCAAACTTTTGAGGTCTTGAAGAGGAGGATTTGTTGAAAAGCTATTAGCGCTAAACTATAAAATAGATGTCTATAAGCAAAACAGTGTATTCTACTTTGTTTTGTCAGTGAAATAATTGGTACTAGGAAATATTAGGTTTTAAGGATTCTCATTTTGTTTTGCTGGTCTCTTTCAATATATTCATGGACGAAAATAGATTTGAAATCATCTGATTTCTTTTAAAAAAATCTCCAATTATTTATTTAAAATCCTAATAGACTTTATTTTCTAATAGCCAACTCTGCTCTGATTGGTCAGATGGCTCAGACAAATGTGATTGGTCTATTGGTATCAATACCATTGCCACAGTGAATTTGTACTTTGCTGAGCCTGTATAATGTTGTCTGTAATACAATAATGTTCTAAATAGATATAAATATAAATAGTATAGATTTAAATATAGATAGTTCCTTGCACTGATCTGCCATTTTGTTTTTTTTGTTTACTTCAAAGTGTCATCAGTATCCACAGTCTAATTATTATGTGACTAATTAGATTAATTAACTGCCAAATAGTGCAATTAATTAGATAAAAATTAGATAAAAATTCATATGCATTAGCAGTGCTCATTTTTGGCTGATTAACAATGCCGATTGACTGAGAGACAATCAGAATCAATACTGAGCACAAGCACTTAAAGCGGTAGACAGCATAACTGCAGCTTTTACTAAACCAAACATTCTTGTCCATTGGTATTGAAACTTATTTATAGCTATCCTTATAAATGTAAATTTTGATTAAAGTAATTTTTTTGGGTAAACAGGACGATGTAGAATGATGTAGCTAAAAATGGTAGCCAAATATAGTTTTACATTTACACATCCATGGAAATAGCCAAAAACACTATTACTGTAGGCCAGGCCAGTATTTGGCATTGTCACCTTGTTAGTAAACAGTGTCTAGGGAAGTAGGGAAGTGATGACACTCTGCACTGGTGTGTATGTAGAACTTACCATGAGCTTATGAATTATATAATAAGAATATACAATAAGATTTCAGGTCAATTTGGAACTTTGTGATTTAGTGGCAAATTCGTATGAATTTGTATAATCTCATTGTACAATTTAGTACGATTTGCTTATCCCCAATGATGGTTGGCTTTAGGGGTGAGGTTGGGTGCCACGTTTCCTTTTTTAAATCGTATGTTTTGATACGACTGAACTTTTTGTACGAATTTGTAAATAAGCCTTTATAAACTGACAATACGTAAAATAGTTACGTTTGCTCATAAGATCAGGCTGGAATACACTAGTATAAAGCGTAACATTAGCTACGTTTCCATTCATCCACCTATTTGTAGCATCGCCGGTCCTACACCACACCCACACGCTCCGAGATGGAATCAAACCAGAGACCTTCCACATGGAAGTCGGTTGCTCTACCAAGGAGGCTAAAGACCATGGCCTCTAGCGTATGTCTCTAGAGCACCTTTAGAGGTCAGAGGAGTGAGGTTTACCTGCATTGCACTTACTAGCTGGCCTCCATTACACTCACCCCTCTAAACCTCTCTACCATCCGGGTCACGGCACCAATGTAACCAATAATGTAAAGCAATAATCTTGTTTTGCGCATAAAGTTAATTTGCATTTTTGGATGGAAACATAGCTAGTGTGTCTACACTATTGGTTGTTATGTAAAGTAAATCCACATTTGCAATGAGAAGTGCCTTTTTTGAATGGTTTTCTAATGATTGAGAGCATTTTGTGTGCTGCTTATGTGCATTTCAACCAGCTGCTGCACCTAATTTTTTTTTCCAATGCGCTCTGCCTACCAGCAGTTAAAAAAGTCAACTCGCTTCACTTTTTTCATTGTCCAATTAAATGAAAGCAGAGACTGGGTTTTCATTGAGGTGACAGCAGTGTTTGTGTTGTCAATACAACTACGAATACTCTTAAAGATGAAGGAGAGACTAGTGGTCGCTGTTTTGAGGTACTTTACATATCATGAATATCACAATATTATTAAATATTACAATTATAACAACATCAACACAATACACAGCTGATCCAGCGGTTGCCAAGTGACATTAAAAACGCAGCACACTTCTGTTTTCCTTGTCAACAATAAAAGGCAGTGCAGTTCTCAGAACGGAAATGGGAGTTCAGTGAAATTGGCCCCTTAGAAAACACTGGAGAAACAACATTACCACATACTAGGCTACTCCATACTGTACAGGCCATACCTGTCAACATTAGAATGTAAAAATAAGAGATATGGCCACCATAATAATAATAATAATAAAAATAAATAAATATGTTCTTCTGGATTGTTAATAAACAGTTAAATGATCAGTAATATGTTTTATTAATAATATTTATTAATATTTACAAATATATTAACAAACAGATAATTAAAATTAATAGCTATTATTAAGAAATCGAATCAAGTTATCGAATCTCATTAACCTTTTCTTCACTGTATAACTTACATATTCTTATTAAAGAACAACAAATGAATCACATTCATTTGGATTTTTCGTTTGATATACATTAAATAACAGCTGTCACTTAAAACATGCAAATATCTAACGTTGTAATGAAAGCATTCGATTGCTTTCCTAACTTTTTATGCTTATTTAGGACACAATAGGTTGTGTTTGAAAAAACAAAACAAAACAAACAACATCTAAAGATCGACGTCTTGAGATGTTATTATTATTTATTATGTGTATATGCCTGTTAAAACGGACACCCAACACCCAGACTTTTGGTCCGCTTCAGGTATGACAGGTATGCTGTAGGCTACTCCACTACTGTTCTGTGTTTGTTCGCGGTTGTCTTTAATCTACACCCTTCAAGACACTACACCTTACTAAACACTACACCTACCTAGACTCTTGTTTTCATGTATTTTTTCGGATTTTCAGAAACTTCCTGTTTTTAGATTTCTGCATTTTTAATCCCAAAAAATGCCATTGTTGTGTAGACAAAGAGGCAGAACACATAAAAAACTATTCTAGTTTTTGGCTGAAAAGGTTGCCGTGAAAATGACCCCTTAGTCAAATAGTGAAATCACAAGTTAATGAATTTTTTTGAAAGTCTGAGTCATTTCTTTAGAATCGTTTGCTTCGCAGTTCACCCTGTGTTTGTTGTTGCAATTAGCATCACCCATTGTACTTAGGCTTTCAATGATGTAGAAGAGCTTGCTTTATAGAACATTCTTTTCATTCTTCAATACATTGATGAGAGGAAAAGAAAGCAAATGTCAACTAGGTATTAGCTACCAAGTAACGAAAAACACAGAAAGTCTTTTTTTTTTATAGATGAAACAATCGGAAAGCAGGTTAAGCAACAGAGGATTGGTATTTGTGGCTCAGACACTTGCTTCAAAAGATCATGGGATAGTGACAGGACACAAATTTCCACTCCCTCGACTCACCCCCGACTTCTCATCGAAGATCTTGATCCCCCCAAAGGACACAGTCAGAAAAACTTTCTGTTTGTGTTCTCCTTTAGACCGCGCAGAGGCTGCGATTCCCTGCAGACAAGAAGATGAAAACAGAAACATGAGAAGAGAAGAAATGAAGATAAAACAGGAACAGAGCTAGGAATGGCAACTTTCGCTACTTGCTGCAATCCTTGGGGAACATTAGCTGTTATGCAAAGAAACTGATTCATTTTTTGTAAGTGTTTTTAAAAAACTCTGGCCTAGATGTTTTGATATGGACCGGTTTAGAGTAAAAGGAGACATTCGTGTTTTTAATCTCTACTGACAGATACCATAACTACACTTTTCTGCAGATAAAAGAGCGGACATATAAAAACCACCTCATAAAATATCGAATTGTGAATGCATCAAGGACTGTTTGCTGAGGCTTATAAATAATGCTCAGTTTTCTGCACAGATTGATTTATTCACTTTACAATACCTTAAAGCATCATCTGCAGCCAACTCTATCCAGGCACTGCAGATCTTGATAGTCTATGCTGATTTTTTGACTGTATCTGATTTTTTGTTGACCCGCTTACATCATCATCATTTAAAAGTGACTTGTATCCGATGTCTGTATTCGCATGGCACAAGGCAAAAGGTGTAATGAGCAGGAAAAAAAGAGCAGGCGCTGACTTACAGCTGATAATAAAAGAGCGATCTTTTCCCGATTGCTGTATTTAATCTGTTCGCTGGGCTTAATTTTTTTATTTTCTTTTTCACAAGCTGAAGCCTTTTTTGCTAAAGTTTAAGATAGAAAACTTATAATTTGAGCATCTTTTAATTGAGTCTTTTTTTTAATCGCTAGGGACTTTAATGTGATGTCCATTCACATTTTGGGCCCCATCATACACCCGGCGCAATGCGGCGCAAGGCGCCACGCAATGTTGTTTGCAAGTTTCAGCTTGGCATAAGAGTCGTTTTGACGTTTTGTAGAATGCTGTTGAAATAGCAAATGCATTTGCGCTCATATGTGCACCCATACTAAATCAAAAATTTCTGTGAAATCGTGTTGTCCTCCTGCTCCAGCTTTATGTTTTATGTTGATCATATTAAAACAAAGAAAACAATCTGAAGTTGTTGTATTTAAGTTGTATATACCATGATTTTACTGGTCCGGCCCGCTTGGGAATATATTTTCCTCTCTCCCCCGAGCTAAAATGAGTTTGACACCCCTGATTTAAACCAATATTTTGAGAACAAAGAGAGAAATAAAGTACAGAATGAATGTGACAAATAAATAGCAATCTACTACTCAGGGGTGGACTGGCCATCTGGCAATTTTGGCACATGCCAGAAGGGCTGGACCATTTTTAAAATTTGGGCCGGTATGCTTTTTTAAAATTATTTTTTAAAAAATGTATATGTATTGTTTTTACATGCAGGCAGCTTTTATCTCTTGCAAGATGCGAATATTAGGATGATGATAATAGTAATAATAATAAATGTTAAGCGTTGGCCCAATCGACAATGGCCGGCTGGTTTCAAGATGGGCCGACCCAATTAGAGGTTACACGGATGTAATCAAAATCTGGCAGGAATGTCGAACAAACAACAAGCTAATTGTCAGAGATGGACTGTAAAAAAGGAAAAGCGTGCCAAAAAGCTTAGAGAAGGCATAACATTGCTCTAAAATCAGACGCTGCCAAATGCATAAAATTAACTGAAAGAGTCCCGAAAGGGGGCAGCACAGTGGGTAGCACTGTCGCCTCACAGCAAGAAGGTTGATGGTTCAAGCCTCGGCTGGGTCAGTTGGTGTTTCAGTGTGGAGTTTGCATGTTCGCGTGGGTTTCCTCCTGGTTTCCCCCCAAGTCCAAACACATGTGCTATAGGTGAATTGGGTTGGCCTAATTGTCCGTAGTGCATGTATGAGAATGTGTGTATATAGAGGTTTCCCAGAGAAGGGTTGCAGCTTGGAGGGCATCCGCTACGTAAAACATATGCTGGGATAGTTGGCGGTTCATTCCGCTGTGGCGATCCCAAATTAATAAAGGGACTAAGCCGAAAAAAAAATGAATGAATGAAATGACTGTATGTATATTTGTTATAAACGGGTTGTTTTTGTTCCAGTCACATACATTAAAAGTTTAAATATCTATTACATATGGTACTGCTTATATTATTTCACCATCTGTACACCAATATAAGTTGTTAATGTGCGTGTCCGTGGGTGGGGCTGAGTCAGTGTGGTAATTTAGGCTGGTGTGGCTACAGTGCCAGTGCTGATTTTTAGTCCCAGTCCGCCCCTGCTACTACTAAATTAAACTGGTCTTAAAGATTCAATTTAGCAAAATCCCTGATCAGCAAACAAATGTCTGTTCTTGAAGTTTTTGACTACTTGACAAAAACAAAAGAAAACAGCAATAACATGCAGGTGCGAGGAGCTACTTAAATATATAATATTACTTAATTTGTATTGCTTACTCTAGCCAATAACTTGGAGAATGAGATATGATTGTGACAAGTTATCATATACAGTTTTCAAGCATGTGGCTCTCCAGTACATCACAAAAGGTATAATTTGAGCTTTTGTTCTTCACATTTGTTCAATACAGGACATATCAGAGTGGGAAAAAATCATCTAAATTGTTTGACAGTGTAAATGGAGTCTATTTGTCCGTGTGGAAGAAAGGATAAGGAGAAAACAAGAGAGAAACCATTTTCTTGTGAACACTGAAAGCTATTGAATAAGCTATCAGCCACAAACTGAAATGCTGACTGTCCGCTTTTACAGTTAACCCTTGAAAGCCAACAGCCTTCACAGTCTTTTTACCCCCCTAGGAATCCCTCTCTCTTTCGATTGTTGGATCGAACCACCAGTTAGAATGAGAATGGAATCAATTGGGCCAGTGGATGGTGTGCTTCTACAAGGGGGCACATACTAAAAAGCCCACAGTGATACAAAAAAAAGCTTTGAACATTTCTGTTCTGTACTGTATATTAGATTTCAATTTAATGTGTGATTCAAAAATAACTCCAAGGTTTTTCAACCTTTTTGTTTTGTGTTTAGTTCTGGTACATGGAAGCATATTAGTAGCATAATACATTATGAAATGTAATATGCAATATGTAAAAAAAAAAAAATGCATTTATGTATTTAAATTGACATTTTTTAAACCTGAATTATTCAATCCCCCCCCCCTTTATTTTTTCATCAGTTTCTGTAAATTGGAGTGAAGATTTTTTTCAACACATTTCTAAACATAATAGCATTAATAACTCATCTCTAATAACTGATTTTTTTTTTATCTTTGCCATGATGACAGTAAATAATATTTGACTAGATATTTTTCAAGACACTTCTATACATGACATTTAAAGGCTTAACTAGGTTAATTAGGCAAGTTATTGTATAATGATGGTTTGTTCAGTAGACGATCTAAATAAAATTTGCCTAAAGGGGCTAATAGTTTTGTCCTTAAAATGGTATTTAAAACATTAAAAACTGCTTATTTTCTAGCCAAAATAAAACAAATAAGACTTTCTACAGAAAATAAAATATTATCAGACATACTGTGAAAATGTCCTTGCTCTGTTAAACATAATTTGGGAAATATTTAAAAAAGAGAAAAAAAAATTCAAAGGGGGGCTAATAACTTTGACTTCAACTGTCTATGCAAAGTTTAGTGCAAAATGAAAATTATTTTTGCAATACATTTGCAGGTTCCAGCCACAGTTTTAAAATGTAAATCACATATTTACTTCAATGCATTAAAATGTATTAAACTGACAATGTATATCAAGCTATTGAACTGATAATGTAAAACCCAATTTTAATTTATGTGTACAAGCAGAAGCAAGCAGAAATGGTAGCAAATGCTACTTTAAATGCTATTTGTCCTAATTGCTTTTAGACTCTGGGTTAAGGGAAGTAAGTTTACATTTTCATGATTACATCATGGGATGTATGTAACAAATTCAATGTGTTTTTCTAAAATTTCATTTGGAGATAAATATATAGCAAAAACGTAGCACACTGGCAGGCTAAATGTACATTTAATGCATTGACACTCACACTTACTATTTTATAGATCTCAACAAATGAGTTAAAGTGGTTTTGAAAATACTTTATGGTTATGGCTGATTAATGAACAAATCATTTAACCATTTCTATTTACATTAAAACATTTCAAAATTAATATTGCTACTTATATGCTTCCACACTGTAAAAAAAATGTAGGGTTCCACACAACTTCTTTATGTTGTCCCAACATAATTGACTAAGCTAACTAAATTGTTTGGTTACACTTTATTTTGTTGGTCCATTTGTTAAATTTAAGTTAAATTGCATCTACATGCCAACTAATTCTCATTTTATTATAAGAAGACTGTTTGGTTGGGGTTAGGGTTAGTGTAAGTTGCGTACTTGCAATAGTCAGTTAATTGTCTGTTGAAGGAGCAGTAACCACAGATATTAAGCAGGCAGTACTAATACTCAAATACACTATCAAAATAAAGTAATGCCAATTCTTTTAACAAATGTAAGTGGATTAAACATAAAACTATTACATTGTCCCAAAAAAAAAAAAAAAAAAAAAAAAAAAAAAAATATATATATATATATATATATATATATATATATATATATATATATATATATATATATATATATATATATATATATATATATATGGGTTGTTTAAAAAAAAGTGTGTTAAGAGTGTATGTTTAGTTCAGGAATTTAATGATAAGTCATTTTTATTTTAAGGTCCCGTTAAGTGTTTCGAAATGTGACCTTTTTTAATTGATGTTTAAGGTAATCTCTACTGAAACATAAAGACAGAACGGGACATAATGTAGATCCTCCCCTACAGCCGATTGTTTTTTGTATTATTAGTGCTCTAAGCACATTAAATGAAAAGCATCTTGAGTAGGTTGGGTAGGTTAAAGATAGCAAAGAGACCTAAACTCTGAAACAGCCTCTCTAGCACAGGAAAGCAGATGCACTCTGTCAGTTTAAAACTAGATTAAAGACACATCTCTTTGCATTAGCATACACAGGAGAAAAAACAAATGCTTTTGAAATGCAAATCCTCTAAAGCATTGTTAGTCTGCATTATTTAAGACAACCTGAGCCGAACACTTCCCAAAAGACATTGCAATTTGAACGGCTTCTGCGCTTATGTTAGTCTGTTTTTATCATTCCCGAGGTTTCCATAATCATGGACCAGGCCGTATCTTGAGCTGCTGCTGTGGTGGTCATGAAGGAGTGGAGGGCATGATCCTGATTCCTTTAAGACCCTAGTGACAGACGATTCTCTGCATTGATCCTGAAAGGCCAGCGTGTACACCAGCAGGTGACCTCTCCCCACCTGCAGCTTCTCCATGATGGACGTCCAGCGTTCTCCAGTCTCCGCCGCCTAGACTGCAGCTCTGCACAAGAAGTTTGGCCAGAGAAGAAATGGTTGTGCCTCAAGGTGTTTTTTCCTTCACTTTCGTCAATTGGTGAAATTTGTTCCTGCCTGCTGTCGCCACTGGCTTGCATTGTTCGGGACTAGTGGAGCTGCACATCGATGTATTTTTTTTTTAGTGTTTGGACATTCAGCAGTGGATATTAAACCAAACTGAACTGAAATAAACTGATTTAAAGGTGCAGTAGGTGATTGTCTTCAGAAGCATTTTTTGTTGTGCTGGTTGAAAGTCTCTTCACAGTCTAATCACAGTAATGATTAAAGTAAATGATCTAAATGTATTTATATGTATTTTTATGTTTTGGGTAAGGCATAAAACTCAAACATGTGCATTCAATTAAATAGAGTCAGGCCGTCATCTCTCATAATTCCGATAAGTAGGCTAAACCGTCTGTCAGCAAATGCAGATTTGAACAACTGCGCAGCCTTTTGTACGCAGCTCCGCCAATCGCCGCGCCTTCTTGAGAGAGAGCACGCGCGCGCAATCGATAAAAACCTGCTTAATCAAAACTTTTCAAAAACCTAAATCAATATTGGAGTTATCCTTGCATGCTGGAAAAATGGATGACACAATGTCTGAAGGATTTCTCTTAGACAGGTAATGTTTTGTTTTAAAACTGTTTTAGCTTCATGCAAAGCTGATGTAATGTTAGATTTTGTTGTTGCAAATTAGTTATATCTTCACGAGGTGTTGTTCAGCCACTAAAATCTTCTGTTGAAAGATTGATAAGACTATTTTCAGTTTCATAAGGGACCTTTCACAGCATCGATAATGTAGATTTTAATTAGTTTAACAACAAAACACAAGTAAATACCGCTATTCCGCCTAGTCTCTCCCTATATTGTTTACTATGCAACTCTAAATATTGGCTTTGAAATAGCATGTCAGTTTGGCTTGCACACCCCCGGACAAGCACTAGTCGCTTTTAACACATGAGAGAGGGTTTGAGGAGGTGTGGCTTTAGACGGCAGGGGAGGGACTGTGATTCAGAGAATTATTCTAAGCTGTCAGCATTGTGGAAGATCACCTAATGCACCTTAAACTCTGAAAACCAGACTTACACAGTCTCAATCTACTATCATCTTAAGCTGCTTTGACACAATCTACATTGTAAAAGTGCTAAAAATAAAGATGAATTGAATTCAATTGAATTTGATCGGAAAAAATTCGATGAGAAACTGAAGTATGATATGACGTGAATAAAACCGTGAGGCGGAAAAGACAAACTACAAGCTTTATATGTTTATATCTTATAAGTGCTCATGTTGTCACCGTTTTGAAGCACACTATCTTATATATCCTTAAAACGAACAATACTGATATCTAAAAATATACTTTTGTTTCATGGGACATTAATGAGTCCATATTCTGTTTGTATAAATGAGCTAGCAATTCATGTTTTTTTTATAATTAATTTAATGGAATGCCTAGTTTGTACTGTTCACCCACACACAATTCACACTGGACACGATCAACTGTCAACAAGAGGAACAAAAAAAAAGAAAAAGCGACATCATTCAGTAACAAATGAGTGATAGAGAAGCTGAGAGCTGCACGAAGAGGAAAAAGTGTCACCCCAGATGGTTGCGTGTCGCCTCTGCCAGACTCTGTCACTGCCACGAGAAGACATCACACTGCAGACGCTTTTGCACTTTTAATTTTTTTTTAATTCAATTTTTAGAACCCACTCATCGCACCAGATTTGCAAATCAGAAATGTGCAATTACGACAAACCAAATGTCGAAACTGGCTTTTGAATAAAAGTCTAAATTGGTTCCAAGGTGTGCGTTTGGGTGTGTGGGTGTAAACGTGGGCGTTTCTCCAAAGCAGCTGGAGCCCTCCAGCCTTCCAGTGCTAGTCCTCGCCAATCAGATGTGCCCATTTCTTGATCTTCTTTCTGAGTGCATCCGTCAGTCTTATGATGTACGTTAGCACACCATTATGCATATCCATATGTGCTGGCGGAATGATAAATTAACTATTCTAATGCCAGTAGCTGGCAGATTGTGGTGAAAAGAGCACAACTCTTGACATTTTTGAATCGGATATAGAAATGTGTGCATACAGGAGCAAAAAAGAGAGAGAAATAGAAGATCGTAATTTCTTTTTGCAATCCAGTGCAGTTAAGGGAGGAAGTCCATAGCAAAAACCATCACATGATGATTGTTATGCCTTTATCAACGGGGGATGGGGATTATGCGAAAAGACTCGAGTCAAACTGTTGTTTAAACTCTTCGTAGGGACATAAAAGGTGAGAGAGGGGAATAAGAGATTAAAAATGACACCGTGGGACTCATTTGTTTGCTAAGGAGTGGAGGACTGTGGGAATATGAGTATAGATTATGTGTCTGGATGAGTGAGAGGTAAACAGCTCTGATCAATAGCAGTCTGGACTTTCCAATCACACCAACATGCAAATCAGATGATGGAATTGCCTCCCTCTTTCAAACACCAATCTGATCTCTGCTGAAAAGAGTACAATTTATAGCGAGCTTAACGCTGATTTTCCAGACATCGAGACAACATGTATCAATGTCTATTTATGTGTTTCAGAGGTTGATATGCATACACAAAGAGAGCAACACATATTCACACGGTAGTGTGACCCCCTGGTGTTCATATGGCTCATTACACAATCTGATGGATGTGGTTTGTTCACCTTTATGTAGGTATATAAATGAGGGTTGCCAAAGAGACTGTATCATAGGGGCGGTTTGCACCTGGTCACTGCATGTGTTTAGATCGGATGATGTGGAAATGGTTCCGTCTACATGTGGTCACAAAAAAAAATAACAAACAGATATGATTTTGATCTTTAAATCCCACATTATATGCAAATTATACATCTTTTTTTATAATAAACATTAAAACTGTGTTTCGATATTTATTTTTAGAGTTATATTACTTTATAATAAACAACAACAGTCAATTTATCAATGTATGTGTTTTTAACATATTGTAATGTGATATAGCTGGGGAACTAAACTGTATTTATCATATTATATTTACTTTTTATTAATTACTATTATTGTTATTTATCATAAGTTGTGTTACAGAAATGTAAGCTATATATCTTATTCAATAGATTTATGTAGGCTACAGGCTTTGTGGTTCACTAATGTTCCAGTAAAACCTCATTCAAAGCTGTTGAGGGCTTATTTTTTACCTTTCTAATCGAACGAAGCAGTCTTTTTATTTAAATAATTTTTATGCACTATTAACAGAAATAGGCTTCTTAAGGTGCATGAAGTGACTTTGTTCTTAAACTGGGATTGTATGTTAATTTAACAATCAAATTTGATAATTTAATGACTGGTCAAAAATATAAATCAATCAAAAATAATAATAATAAAAATAAATAAATTAACAAAACAAACATACTAAACTGTAATAAGTGGCATTGCATTTTGCATTAGCGCTGTTATATATGACTATGAGCTCTATTTTAATGATCTAAGCATAAAGTCAAAAGTCCATGGCACAAAAGCATTAAGGGTGTGATGGAATGGTCTGCACACTGGTGCATGGTATAACAAAGTTGTGCCTATTCTCTTAATGAGTTATGGGTGTGTTTTGAGTATAACATACATTAAACTAATCAGAGTTTCATCTCACATTCAATTTAGAAATCAGCTGCATTGCACCAAGGCACATTTGCTATTATTATTATTATTATTATTATTATTATTACATGGTGGACTTTGTAAGTGGAAAAACTGAATGCTTCACTAGTGAGGAAAGTGCTAGTGAGACCTGCAGTGCGAGGATAAATAACTAACCTCCTCCATTTGGCCTCTTTAGTTTCCTCGACATGAAGACATGGAGGTAGTGGTTTTTATAATTATGTAGAAAATAATAATTTTTGTAACATTTTAATCCTTACATTTTTTTTCAAATGTAAAGATATTTGTGTATTGCTGTATATCATGTGTGTATTAAGCAATGTGTAAGCGTTTGAACCTGCATAGACACATAACTAACACGGTCTGCGTCGAACTTTAGACCAGCTTTTAGTTAGTCAATGGCACGGTCTATTTCATTTCCTAAAAATAGCAACATGCCAACAATGCACTCTAACACACCTTCTTTTTAGACCAGCACACCCATGAGTCCACAAAGCGGCGCAAATGCATTTGCTATTTAAACAATGTGGCACAAAACGTGAAAATAACAGTTGCGCTGGCCGGAACATAGCAACAGATGGTGCCATACACGTCTTGTTCCTTATTGCACCTGACTGGGTCCCATGTCATATAGCCTATAACAAGTCATGTTTCTATTTTACATTTTGGAAGAAGAAAAATGTACATATATGGTTTCAACAACCAAATGCAAATAGATCTGTCCAGTTACATTTGAAATGTGTCTTAGACCACCTCTTGAAGTGCTTTGATTAATTAGATTTAAATACATCTCAAATTTGATTTAGAAGGCATTTACAACTGCCATTTTCACAGTCGTACAGACATCCAATCAAAGAAAAGAAAAAAAAAACCTGTGAAGTGACAAAATAAACAGCCACACACTATTTTAAAAAGAAGTCAGTGAAATCAATACACACCTTGAGTTTCATCATTGAGTCCTGACAGAGTTTGTCTCCTCTAGCTGCAGTGACCTCATCTATCCCGATGAGCTTAGCCTTGTAACGAACGCCATCTCCCTTAAAACGCTTTATCAGAGCTGCTTCACTGCGGTCCTGCCCTGGAGAAAGAAAAAAAAAGAGAGGGAGACAGATGAAGCATTAAGTCATTTGATGAATTTTGCATATCTGCATCACATCTCCTCCTCCCTCCATCTACTATCATCTCAAAACGCCATTACTGTTCCCACAGATCAGCACAATCCAGCCCTTGCAGCAGACAAAAACCGAGCGATATTCTAATAACTTGTATTTAGCCCAGCCCAGATCCTCATATTTCTAACACAGTGTTCTGTTTGAGCGGTCAGATCTTTAATCTCAGTCTAGTTGTGGAGTTCCAGCTGGAATTTGTCAGCGTGAGCCTGAGGGGCTGTTAAAAAGCCAGGAGGTTTAAAATCAACCCAGAGCTCTGAAAGCCCTCTCTAACCGTACGTCGGGCGCCATATTTACAGCTCAGAATGAAGGTCAAGCCTACTGCATGTGTGCAGCCATAATTGAAGGTATGTCAGGCCCTGGGCATGATGGAGAAAGGTTGGTTTCAAAGTAAAAGTGCTGTGTCCAGGTCTGGTGTGAGGTGATAGGAGGGATGAAAGCCAAACATCTACATTTTTTCAGCTCACACATCAAAGTAGATGTCTATCAGCCAATCGAGGCTTTGAAAGATCAAGTGGTTCCACCCACACGTTCATCGCAAGGCCTATAACTGGATAACTGGAGCTGCCAATCGATGATCTTCCAAGGATGTAGACCAATTAACTAGCTCGTGCTCAGTGAAGCAAAGACAAACAGACCCAATTAGGTCCGAGTCGGCGGTTTGATCAGAGGACAAAGGCAAACACGCACTTACCAGGACACACATACAATTACTGAGGCTTAATTGATAGCATATACAAGAGGAAGGGTGAAAGAGGAAAATGTTAAAACGATTGGGACAACACCATCATTCAGTCAACCAACCAACCTCCATATCTGCCTCTTTTGTAACTCTTTCTATCACTCTTAGATTGACTTATTGTCATGGTATCAATAGCATATGACTTAAAACCTAGATGGGGACTGTTTTCAGGTGCTGCGTAATCATTGCTAAGATTTGATATCTTTTAAATGAGATGCTAATGGTCTAATATTATGCTAAGCTAAGATTAAAGTGCTCCCGCCAGGCTCGAAGATCAGCTTTAACTACAGGGAACTTGTACAATGAGCCTAATAAAAAAATGGAGTGTTCCTTCAAAAGGCACACACACACAAAATGATTAGCAATGTATTTAGAATCCGTATTGTGTGGCCTCTCGTCATCTGATTGATTCCGGTTCAATTTCTACATGGAGCAGTGAGAGTAGGACTCCCAACTCCTGTTGATGTTGACACTGGTTTAAATCCCATTTACAGTAGGTAAAGCAATACCAGTTACACTTCTTTTAGATGGAGGCTGCTAATTGTTTAACCCGCATATGAAATACAATATTACACTAGCATAGATGAAATATTAGCATTAGAATACAATACCTGTCAACACTGGGATGTGAAAATAAGAAATACTGCATGGCCACCATAATAGGGGATTCCCATGACTTTTGCTTTCCATCAAATCACATGTACAGAATCCGTTTAGGAAACAGCGTCTATTTATCACTATGGAGCACGTCAGCTGACAGTCACGCACCGCTATATGACTGTTTTGAGGATTGAATATGGAGGGGAGACGGCACTTTTAATGAAAAAGGAAGGGTATTGCGCAGTTTTTACATTTATTTCTGTGTTTTTATGCCTAAACAAAGCAAAAGCACAGAACAGATTCACATTAAAAAGAACAAGGGTGGTTCGGTGGTATGGGTTGAGAATAGGGAGGCTCGGGTCTTTAAAGAGCCCATATTATGGGTTTTTGAAAATTCCCCTCCATGTAGTGTGTAACACAGCTCTAAGTGAAGTGAAGTATCCAGCTAAGGCTTAAATCTGTAAGAATACAGTGTTTAAAACGGTTGATTCATCTATAAAAGAGTCGACTCATAGTGCTTCAAACGAGTCGCCTTGATACCGACTCATTAGGTGTTTCGCCATGACGTACGAACGAAACAAAGTTTTTCACGTGCACGCGCAAACCCGGGAGATTTCAAACCTGAGGCCCCGCCCTCTGACGCAGAAACCCAGACACACACACAGACACACACACAAACAAACACACACACACACAAACATGCCGGTCGATTGAAGTCACACTGCAGATGGATATATTGAGTCTCTACCCAAAGATGAAACATCAGCATTATAGCCAAGCAGTTGGAAGCTACTGGAAACTTCTGGAAGCTACATGCTACAAAGAATACTTCATCTGAGTTTGTTAAAGGAAGGATCAGTAAAGATTAACTTACTGATTGACGTCAGGATGGGTTTCTTCCTACCTTTCTGAAGTGTAAGTACATGCGGTTAAAGTTGTTGCCTCGTTGACTCTAGCTTGCAAATGTATTTAGTTGTGATTTGTTACTTGTAACCGAGTGTACTGTATCAGGTTAACTGGCTATATTCTCTTATCGCGTGCAAAGTCACGTTAAAAACGCGACGCGTGCTGCTTTGTTGACGGAGCTCCGAGGTAGAGTTGTGCATTCCCGCGGCTGTCCCCGCGCCAGATTTCTGCGGCGCGGGAATAAATTTCCGAATAAATCGCGGGAGCGGTCGGTAACGGGTTTAATTTGGGACGGGAGCGGGCTGTCTAGCAATATCACGGACATTGCTATGCGAATGAGAAAGAGAGAGTCTGCTTGTGTGTGTTAGTGCACGCGCGCGTATGAGAGAGAGAGAGAGAGAGAGAGAGAGAGAGAGAGAGGAGCGAGAGCGAGCTTTGTGCTGTGTGTGTGTTTATACAGACATCTTGGCTGTCTGGACTGTTTAGCTGGGTGACTTTTGGTTGTGTTCTCCCCCGCTCTAGCGAGATCGGGCGCGGCTGGCAGAAAACGGAGCGGGTTCTCAGGCTAAAACCTGGCGGGTGCGGGCGGAAGCGGGAGCGTTGTCGTCCGGAGGTGTGTGTGTGTTTTTGTGTGTGTTTGGCAGCTAAAATCCACGCCTACACTATCGAGCGTGTATGAACTGTGATTACTTTTATATTGCTGATTAGCTGTTGGCCAATTCACTCTCTGACTGAAGGCAGTCGACCAATCGCGACAGACTGTCATTGGTCCAATCAGCGCAGATTAGCTTCGCGCTAAGGAGGGGTTTGGGAACAAATGAATCACTGGACGATTCATACGGGAGTCGCTGGGATAATTAGGTAAAAATAAATGCAGATTATAAGACCATGAAAGTGTTTTTTGACCTTGCATACATATGAGACTGTTGTTGGAGACCCTTACAACCAAGATATGACCCTATTTCATGTATAATATGGGCTCTTTAATGTTTTTTTTGCCACCCTTCAGAGAAAGACTGAAATACTGGAGAAATACAGGATAATACCTTTACGGGATGATAGCGGGATATAACTGTAAAATACGGGAGAGTCCCGGGAAAAACTGGAGGGTTGACAGGTATAGAATACAAACACACTCACTGGAATAGGCAATTTATTATTGAGCGAGTTACTTTGTTTAGTACACTTATTAGTATAAGTCTTTTTCTGTGTCCCTTGTCTATGTGAATGCTATTCACAAAGATGTTCTAAACAAGTTTGAACAGTGGAATTCCTTTACAAAGATCTCTTACACAATTGCTTGCGACAAAAATTTGAGATATGTGTGTTTCTGAATGACTATTACTGTAAAAATGTAAGGTTAATTACTTAAAGCATGGAGAGAAAATAACTACAATTTATTTAAGGGAATATTTGATGAACATGTTTTATTTGTTGGATATATTATTCTGTATAAATCAGAAAGCAAGAAAACTCTTGACGATGAATAAAAAACAAAGGAAACTTGACAAAGGACTGCATCAGTGGTGCAAAGCTTTGGAGAAACTACTTCAAGAAAGGGCAAAACGTATTATTCAAAAGACATTCAAAGTTTCTTGCAAGACCTTTCACAGCTGTCACTGTATCCTCTCCTCATACGTCAAAGCTGAAGTGAAACCTTAAATGGTCTTTGGTTACTAAGCTGTATGTTTGGTGCATCAAATCCGTACAATATGAGATGCTCCGCACCCTTCTTACAGAATTCATGGACAATCTGTGATATGTTATGACCCATCCTGCTAGTCATCAAGCATCTACGCAATCATTAATCTATAGGAGTGCTGAGGAAAATTGCTCAGGGCTTCTAGTGCAACATATATCAATAACACTGACACAATGTGCCATTATGCTAAAGCAAGAGATGGGCCATAATGAATAGCACGTCTACGTCCTTCACATGCATAACACATACATTAGGCAGCTGACGAAGGGGATCGTGGTGATTCATGAGAGTTGATGAATTAACAACTCTTGAAGGTCACCGCGAACATGATTGAAGGAATTCGCTCATCTCTGTTCAATGAGCAGCCTCCAAAGTCATTCTGGACCACACTGACTTTCATTATATGGACAGGTGAAAATTTATTTATTTTGGATTACACAGAATAAGTTTCCATCAATTGTATTAATATGCATTTCTACTTTATTTGTAAGCTAAAATACATGACTAATATGGTATAAATATGCATTAAAATGCTTCTCTTATGACCACACGTTTTTTTTTTTAATCTAGTTGGGATCCAACCCTCTCATGTAATTACCTTATACATCATTTTTCGGATGAGTACTCAGACACTCACAGGGGTGTATTGTTTGAGGCCATGATTGGGAATTTCTAGGTGGATGTTTTCTGGTAAAAATCTTAGTAATTTGAGGGAACCTTTGTATCACAAGTCCAACTCTCTAATCATTAGCTATACTCAGTGGTGTAAAGTAACTAATTACAAATACTCAAATTACTGTATTTAAGTAGGCCAATATATTGACTATCGGCATAGAGTTATCGGTTATCTAAGAAGTTATCCAAAGTATTATCGGTTATTGGTATAAGTTAAGTTATTGATATTGGTTATAGGTTTCAGTCATTGAATTGCTGTTTGGATTTTGGTTAGCGTTCAGTAAATTTATTTATGCTTTTTATTGTAAAGGAATATGTAAACAAATGTAAACAAATCTTTATGTAAACAAAAGTTGGCCATAGAAATAAATAATCAATTCAATTCAGACTTGTTCATTATTTGTGTTTGTCTTTAGTTTTTACAATCAGGCAGAACAATTAGAAAAATAGTATTAACAGTATCAAATAGTATTATTATTTTTATAGGCCAGTATATTAGCTACCAGCCTCCAAATCTAAAGTGTTATCGGTTATTGGTATCGGTTAAGCTAATGATATTGGTTATTGGTATCGGTTATTGAATTGCTATTTGCATTTTGGTCAATGTTAAGTCAATTTATGTAAGCAATAAATTTTCATCATATAAATTGAAGTTGGTCATAGAAATGAATAGATTTAATTTAGAATTGTTCACTATATGTGTTTGTTGTTAGTTGTTGTCGTTGCAGTGAAAATAGAAAAATAGTATTATCGGCCTCCAAAACTAAAGCGTTTTCGCTTACTGGTATTGTTAAAATATTCCATCTTGGTTCATCCGTCTATTTTTGTTTGTTTGTTTGTTTGTTTATACGAATGCAGGAATTGTTTTTCAACATAGATTATGTGCACTTTGTTTGTATTGGATTAAAAAGTTGATCCCGGTCAATTGTGCGCATACATATTTTTCAGTCTGCGTTTTTAACATTTATGCTCATCTTGGCTTTTCCATTAAGCATTTTTATACAATATTCCAAAACATGCATAACACTAGTTGAAATGAAACAACTATTAGGCGGCCTCCTGTAGCATTGTCCAATTTAGTTCAGATTAATGAAACCAAAGCGCAAATGGAACCAAAGAATTACATTCTAAGATGGATGTCTGTTGGTTTGAAACAGCGTGAGCGCGAATAAAGACAGAATTATAATTTTTAGTTGAACTAGGACTTTAACCTGTGCTCCAACTCCAGCTCTGACAGTTTTCAGAGAGCTCTAGAAAGCAGATAACTTTTAGCCATCCCTCTGCGGCAAGGATGGGAAGGATAAACACTCATTTATTTCCCCCAGTTCAGACTGCTGCACCTGCAATGCTGCTTATTATTGCTGCCTACCTCAGGGACTGAACTTTGGCGGTAAAGAACTGACCGTATGAGTGTGTGGGTGAGCTATATCTGTGCCAGAAGGCTGCCAACAATACTGTCCAAGTAGAGATGTCTTGAAATGAGCTCCATGCAGCAACACTTTACCCCTGCAGGCCTCCAAAGTCCTCATTCAGGCTGAGGACAGCTCACCGATTCCTGGAGAGAAGTCTGGATTCTCAGCCACTTCCACGGCTCTTCAAAATGAGGGAGCTCTGGCAGAAAGCTACTGTGAGCTGTTGACATTAGGTGTAATTGAAGGAGGCCACAGAAGCTTGAACTGCTAGTCACAGTTGCAACCGTAATACCCAGAAATAGAAATTCCATAAATTGGAGCCAAACTCATTTCAGAAACATTTCTTCCGGACATACAAGAGAATTGAGAAATAAACATAACATAGCTGCTGGATGGACCTTGTATGACCAAAGCCAATTATTTTCAGGAAAATAAAATAAATTAAATTTATTTTATTGAAAATAAATGAAAATTGAAATTAAATTAAATTAAATATTTTAAATTAAATTAAGTTAAATTAAATTAATTTTTTTCATTTTCTTTTCAGCTTAGTTCCTTTATTAATATGGGTTCGCCACAGCAGAATGAGCCATCAAATTATAAAGATTCATGCAGCGAATGCCCTTCCAGCTGCAACCCATCACTAGGAAACACTTATACACTCTCATTTACACACACACATACACTATAGACAATTTGGCTTACCCAATTCACCTATAGCGCATGTCTTTCGACTTGTGGAGAAAGCCCGGATGAAACCCACACCAACACAGGCAGAACATGCATCTTCTTGCTTTGAGGGATCGTGCTACCAACTGCGCCACCGTGTTGCCCTAATTTAATTTAATTTAAAAATAAATAAAATGGTCACCAGAAGTTAAAAGTGTGAATTATGACTTAAAGTGTTAACCAAATTAATAAACTATTTATATAAATGTAGTTGTTTTATGTTACGTCATGTAAAAGCTGATATCATATATCATATCTTATAAAAATTGAAGGTTGTTGGAAACAGTTTGAGATTCCAGTAAAGCTACCGATTTAGTAACAAATAGATTTTTTATTGTTTCAATATTTATGCAACTTACTGACATGCATAAAGCATGACAAATGACGCATGATATGAAACAATTTTTGTTTTTTCAATAGTTAAATCATTTATGAATAAAATACAATTTTGAACAAAAATGTACAAGATTTATGCATAATAGTGACAACATAATATTTTAAATAAACAGCTAAAAACTAAAAATTAAATTAAATTAAATTAGGGCGAAGCAGTGGCGCAGTAAGTAGTGCTGTCGCCTCACAGCAAGAAGGTCGCTGGTTTGATCCTTGGCTCAGTTGGCGTTTATGTGTGGAGTTTGCATGTTCTCCCTGTGTTCGCGTGGGTTTCCTCTGGGTGCTCCGGTTTCCCCCACAGTCCAAAGACATGCGGTACAGGTGAATCGGGTAGGCTAAATTGTCCGTAGTGTATGAGTGTGTGATTAATAAAGGGACTAAGCCGACTAGAAAATTAATGAATGAATAAATTAAATTAAATTAAATAAATGAAAAGTTTAGATGCAAAAAATAAAATAAAATAAAAAATTATTTTACAATGAGCATTTTTTCATCCTCTTATATTTATGTTTAGTAATTTCATGTCAAAGGTGATGAAAATGACAAATTATTTGCCATTAAAGTTAAATTACTGAACCCAGAGATAGGACAAATATGACAAAAAAGTAATTCTGAAAATAAATAAATAAATAAATAAATAAATAAATAAATAAATAAATAAATAAATAAATAAAGTAGCTATGCACTGATTAAATGAAGTCACCTTTTCTCCCTCTGGCACTTAACAGTAAAAGACTTTTACTCTGCAAATGAACCAATGATCCACAGAGAATGAGCTAATGAACTAGCAAATCAGAAATTGTCCAATGAACCACAAACACAATTAAGTCAATTAGCTATCAAAAAGAGCAAAACATTCTAGCAGAGGCAACAACAAAGAGCAAAGCCTATATAACTTGCAGGCAAACTACACATTTCAAATCAAAGTTTAGCTTATAATCATTGAATCCGTGAGCAATGTTTATGAGATTCATTTAAAAACACATTTAGTTAAATACTTAAAAAAATAAATGATCAAATAAATAAGTGAATGAATAATAAAAGGGGTAATGTAGTGGGTTTTTTATAACCCTGAACTATTGAAAAACAAATCTAAAAGCACACAGAGATTAAA
>NC_141040.1:8430000-8490000 GCF_052040795.2 Danio rerio
GAATCTAAGAGCCCCCCTCTCTCTATTCAAACTTGGTTTATTGGACTGCCAAGTGTTAATTTATTCATTCATTCATTCGTTTACTCATTCATTAACCCCTCCAGTTGCAACTCATTACTGGGAAACACCCATACACACTCTTTCACACACATACACTATGACAAATTTAGCCTACTCAATTCACCTATAGTGCATATCTTTGGACTGTGGGGGAAACTGGAGCACCCGGTGGAAACCCATGCATGGGGAGAACATGCAAACTCCACACAAAAATGCCAACTAACCCAGTCGAAGATCGAACCAGCGATCTTCTTGCTGTGAGGCAATCATACTACCCACTGAACCAACGTGACCTGATGCCCAGTGTAACAAATTGCCAAAGCATTTATGATGTTTACATTAAATAGAATATATGGTAACAAATGACATGGTAGTAGTGATAAAAACACAATAACTAACAGAATATTTACCAAATCAACATGTTAGGATCCATTTTATATTACTGAATTTAGAATCTTTCTCTCTCCCTCACACACACACACACACACACACAGACACCACAGTACATTAGATTGTGTAGTTACATACTTAAGCAAAAACGTCTGCAGATACACAAACATAAAGAATAAGCCTTGCGCACTTCGCACTGAAAAATGTGCACGGAGATTGGATTATACTTTCTGAGTATCCAATTCCACTATTGATTGGCTGGTTATTGGTCGAGTGGAAGCAATGCATAATGCATCCTTACATCAGCCCTTACATTGTTTGTTTATTATTTCCTGCAGCAAATAAAATGCAACTGATTTTCCAGGTGTACAAGTTCATGTTTGCATGAATATGTGCTCGCTCCATGATTCATTCATCTTTTTATACAGTCATGCGTTTCTCTGCAGTGTTCCTGACCCCTGTGGAGAGAATCCACACAAATCAATTCAGGAGGACAGACAGGAGAGACAGAGAGGTCCCACAAACCCCAGACTGTCAGTTCACATCCACTGAAAACTATCATCAGTCCCAGACGATACGCGGTTTCATTGTGCATTTCTAACAGACAGCAGGTTAACTTAATACGCACATCAGCAGCACACATATTTGTGCTCACTGCGCAAAATTACAAGATGTCATCTTTATTGCCTAAATAAAATTGTGTGTGTTTTTCGGAAGTACACTTTCAGAAATAAAAGAAATTCTGTTACTAGGCGTTCGCACAATTGACTAAAAAAATTTATAAATAAAATAAATAAATAATAATAATAATATTTTTATTTTATATTTTGATATATTTTATATTTCACTTATAAAATTAGGCGTGTGCGGATCCGATCACATGATCATAAATCCGGCCCGATCTTGCGGCTTCAAACTCAATTGGAATTGGATGATACTTCCCGATCAATATACAGTTAAAATCAGAATTATTATAACCCCTTTTTATTTTTATTTTTTTAATTTTTTTAATATTTCCCAAATTATGTAAGCAAGAAAACTTTCGCAGAATGTCTAATAATATATATATTTTTTTTCTAAAGAAAGTCTTATTTGTTGTTTTTTTGGCTAGAAAAAAAGCGGTTTTAAATTTTTTAAACACCAGTTTAAAGTTAAAATTCTTTGGCCTTTTAAGCTATATTTTTTGATTTTCGTGAATTACCCTAACCTAGATAAGCTTTTAAATGTCACTTTGAGCTATATAGAAGTGTCTTGAAAAAGATCTAGTAATGTATTATATACTTTCATCATGGCAAAGATAAATCAGTTATTACAAATAAATAAGTAAAACTAATGTTTAAAAATGTGTTAAAAAAATATTCTGTCACTTAAACAGAAAATGGGGGAAAAATAAACAGGGAGGCTAATAATTCAGGGGTAATAATTCTGACTTCTGAGTTCAACTTGGTCTGTGTCTGTGGTCTGAAGGCATTATAAAGTTGACAATGACAACATTGCCATTGCCAACATTTTGAGATATGTAAACTTGGCATTGCAAATGTGGAAAGTAAAAAAGCTACATTTAACACAGCAAACCTGATAAGGCATCTCAAAAACAAAGTAGAACTTCGATTGGAAATGCTGTCTTGCCACTGTTTCACAGAGAAAGCTCTGCCAGCTCTTTATAAGAAGGTTTCTGAAAACTACTTGTCCTGTTATAAGATGTACCCCATGTTTCATTTACCACAGACATACAGAGTTTGTCCGTAACTCCCATGTCTCTACTAAGCCTTACCACACAATGGGTGCTCCGGTTTTCCCCACAGTCCAAAGACATGCGGTACAGGTGAATTTTCTCTCGATTACTGTACATTATTTTCCTTTTACACAACTAAACTGCAAACTTATTAGCCATCTGAATTATACAAGTGGTTTGTTGTGTCAGTGAAGCGCATGCCTTCCGGACCAGAACGTCTCAACGAAATGTTGCTCTAACCCTGAAGAAATTAAACAACAATTTGCAAGCTGTGCTGGATAACGAGTTTTATATCCGTCATTTCAAAGCCCCCATCCCTCATCCACATTCACAGTTCAGTGTTCAGCTGAGGGTGAGGTGGCAAATTCCCACTGAGTGTTTAATGTAACTTCTCTGTTAGTGTTTGAGTTCACATCAAATGAGATAGAGAGAGAGAGAGTGAGAGAGAGAGAGATTTAGACATTTAACTTCAGAATTCAAACCCTGTTGTCATTATAAACCTATAAGAACCATTTTCCATTGGTGTAATGTATTTTGTACTCTAAAAACCACATATTAAATCACCTTAAATTACTCTAACCCTTTAACCCAACCGTCAACCAAAAAACATGCCAATGTGAAAAGTCCCTGTTAAATTAATTATGAGGACACACGGAGAGCCCATGTCCTCATAAACCACCTCTATATTGGAATATCTAATAACAGTGTCATTATACAGTTTTGAATTCTGAGGACACACAGAGAACCCATGTCCTCATAAAAAACCTCTACATTGGAATACCTAGTAACATTGTCATACAGTTTTGAATTATGAGGACACACAGAACACCCATGTCCTCATAAACCACCACTACATTGGAATACCTACATAATAACAACGTTATTATACAAGTGTACATCCTTACATTAAGCTAACCCCTCAACCCAACACTCATAGGAAAACCATTTCAATGTGGAAAGCCCCTGATTCTTTTAGCAGTTTTGAATTATGAGGACACACAGAGAACCCATGTCCTCATAAAAAAACTCTACATTGGAATACCTAGTAACATTGTCATATAGTTTTGAATTATGAGGACACACAGAACACCCATGTCCTCATAAACCACCACTACATTGGAATACCTACATGATAACAGCGTTATTATACAAGTGTACATCCTTGCATTAAGCTAACCCCTAAACCCAACACTCATAGGAAAACCATTTCAATGTGGAAAGCCCCTGATTCTTTTAACAGTTTTGAATTATGAGGACACACAGAGAACCCATGTCCTCGTAAACCACCTCAACATTAGAATACCTAGATAATAACAGTATCATTATGCAAACAGTTTTGAATTATGAAAACACGGAGCACCCATGTCCTCATAAACCCCCTATACATTGGAATACCTAGATAATAACGGTGTCACAATATAAATGTGTATACTTACATTAACCTAACCCCTTAACCCAACCCTCAAAGTAAAATGCCAATGTGAAAAGCCCCTGTTAGATATGATTTTTGAACAGATTTGAATTACAAGGACACACAGAGCACACTTAAACATAAACCACTTTAACATTGGGATACCTAGAGAATAACAGTGTCATTATACAAATTTGTGTCCTCATAAACCACCAAAACAAACATACACATGCACAAAAATATACAACTGTTCTACACAGTATTTATGTGCACAGGTTTTATATGAGGCTAGCTAGGTAGAAAGTTTATGTAACTAATCTTAAATATTTAATAAGCCAGAAAATGTCAGGCCATTTCAAGCTCACCACAACTCTTTTAAACACAGTTGAAGGGAGTAAATAAAGAGTTAAAATAACTCTGCTGTAATGTGTGTAGGAGGAAGAGTGGGATCAGGTAGACTGAGCGGCTGAGGTATAAGGCATGACGTCTTATTGAATGACTGCTTCGATTGAAAGTGACAGCAGAGAGGGAGGTAACTGGGATTTAGAGGGAACAGAAGAGCAGGGCATTGTGGGAGCACAAGGGTCACGACTGCCACAGGCGATGCCTCTGGGTTTCCACGGTTATTGACAGATCACCTCCTACTGACGTGTCTCTATCAGCAACTTCATGAACAGACACATGGAGAAACATGCATGTGAGTCAATGAGGTATATGCACGGGGACTTTTAATTTTCGGTAAGCCAGGTCAAAATGCCATTATAAAAATCGCTGCGTTTAAGATCTGGTTTCTTTAAAAAATAACAATTTTCAGTGCCTGATTAGTATACAATTTAATTTGGGTCTCAGACCGAAAAGCACTGCATTAAACTACATCATTCCTTGCCATGTCTTTTAATATGGAAATATATTTTATCTCAGTATTTTCAATGGAGTTTAATGGTTTGCCTGCTTCTTCTGATGGCGCTACTGAAATTCGTCTAGCTTTACTCTTGAGTAACTAAATAAATGATTAAGTATTTTAATTTAATTAAATTACATTATCAACACTGTAAAGAAAACCTCATAAAATTTAAAATAGTCACTTCAACTTTTCAACAGAAGTTTATCAGAGGCTGAAATACACTTACTGTGCATATACAGTAGTCTATTAGCATTACTGCTAACTAGTACTACCAAATGCTATGCCTCCACTAATCCAGACATATTTTGCATGTTTTGTTATGCCACTTATTCCATACTGCAAAGTTTCATAAAGTGCTGGATGGATTATTTTTAATTGCAATCTGATAAAAAAAAAAAAAAAAAAAAAAAAAACTGAAGGTAGTGTTTTAGATTACTTATTTTAGGTATTGTTGAAGTGTTAGAGAACTGTAAAAATGCAAATAAATTAATTAATTAACAAACAAACAAACAAACAAACAAACAAACAAACAAACAAACAAATAAATAAATAAATAAATAAATAAATAAATAAATAAATAAATAAATAAATAAATAAATAAATAAATAAATAAAAGTTAGTTATCAATTTCATTGTCAAAGTCATTCAGGTTTTAAATAGCATTGTCACTTAGCTTCTATATTTAATGCAGGTTTTTAATACTTATATTAATATATTATGATATTATATATATATATATATATATATATATATATATATATATATATATATATATATATATATATATATATATATATATAGTTGAAGTCAGAATTATTAGCCCCCCTGAATTATCAGCCCCCCTGTTTATTTTCTTTTCCCCGTTTTCTGTTTAATGGATCAAAGTTTTTATTTTTGAGTGGGTTGTTGCATGTGTGTAGTAACAGCAGTATTACACAAATAACTACTATGTACAAATAACTACTATGTACACTACGGACAATTTAGCTGACCCCAACTCTCCTTATGCTCATGTCTTTGGGCTGTGGGGGAAACCGGAGCACCCAGAGAAAACCCACGCGAACACAGGGAGGACATACAAACTCCACACAGAAACGCCAACTGAACCAGCCGAGGCTCGAACCAGCGATCTTCTTGCTGTGAGGCGACAGCACTACCTATTGCGCCACTGCGTCGCCCATTTCTAATCATCATAGTTTTAATAACTCATCTCTAATAACTGATTTATTTTATCTTTGCCTTGATGAAAGTAAATAATATTTGACTAGATATTTTTCAAGACACTTCTATAAAGCTTAAAGTGACATTTAAAGGTTTATTTAGGTTAATTAGGCTAATAAGGCAGGTTAGGGTAATTAGGCAAGTTATTGTATAACGATGGTTTGTTCTGTAGACTATCAAAAAAATTGCTTAAAGGGGCTAATGATTTTGTCCTTAAAATGGTGTTTTAAAATTAAACAAAAAACTGCTTTTATTCTAGCTAAAATAAAACAAATAAGACTTTCTCCAGAAGAAAAAAAAATCAGACACTGAAATTTCTTTGCTCTGTTAAACATCATTTGGGAAATATTTAAAAAAAAGAGAAAACAAATCAAAGGGGGGCTAATAATTCTGACTTCAACTTTATATGTGGGTGTGCAGGTTTAATAATTTCCATTTTTATAGCTTATACTATGTCATAATCATTTCCTTCAATGTGAAATAACTGAACATAAACAAATAAGGCTAAGAAAAATGCAAAATTATGAGGAACATAGAGGTCCTGCATATTATACTCACTGAATAATTATCCATAGAATAGTTAGTGTAATCTGATTATGAGTATTTTGAAACATAATAGGATCAAATTACAAGCAGTATATTTTTGGAATCTGAGAGTATATTCCACATTACAAGTAATTAGTTGAGGACAAAAATAAAGTGTCTTTGTGTGTTTTATTTGCTATCATTAAGTCAAAATTGCATGTTAATATTTGTTGCCATTTGTTTATTATATTATTGAAAAACTATCATTTAAAACCACAGGCGATACATTTTCATGCCATTTGTGGCAAAGACTTTTTTCATGTCCTCTCCTGACTCAGAAAAAAAGCAGAATGCTTTTACTGGTAGCAGCTCTCATATATTATTTTAAGAAAAACTGGACACTCTGCACCATAGACCATGTATCAATTTCGCTAAACAAAATGGCTCCATAGTTGAGTTACAGGGCCTATAACTCAGCACTAAACACCCTCCCATCGGTACGTCTCTCTCTCCCAGTACTCATCATTTACTATATGAAACACTGAACCACAGGAAAATAAAAAGCTACTTTATCACAGCAAAACAATAACATCAGGTAAACACAGTGAGAGCCGAGTGGCAATAATGCCGTCACAGTAAAGCAATAAATCTGGAATATTCCTTCCCTCTTCTTCCTCTCCATCCTCCCTTCAAATGCACATTTGGAGACAAGATGATTGCCAATGTGCAGCGAGGGGAAATAGTCCGCTGCTTTGCAAGGGCTATTTGAGTGAAACTGGAACGAACTGAGACTGTAAGTACGTTTGGGTCCTGTCTTGATGGAAAAGCACATTTTAATAACAGCCAACAAGGCCTGAGGGAGATGCAGCACATATAGCAGGAAGATTAGATGTGCCTCAACACAACCAGCCCCTTCATTCAATTGTCTGCCATATCTGAGAAAAAGGCCAATTTATCAGAGGGAAAATGCTGCCGTGCGTGTTTTCCTCTCGCACGTAGGAAGGAACAGAAAGTGCAACAATTCCATCTTCATCTTTCACACTTGATTTGTAAAACCTCATGCAGCTAGCATAAATGAAGCTTTGTTTTCACACTGCATACTTTTATTAGTTTAAGGTAGTCGTTTAAGGCAAATGTGCTTTTTCATTAAGGGCGCAATGTGATTTTAAACAACATAAACTAAGTCTAAACTCAATTATTTGCGCGAACCTATTTCATATTATGCAAATGAGCTCTAAAGCTCCTGTTCAGATTGCAGTTTAACATAAACCAATATTCTCTACTACAAGTATGCCTGTAAGTTAGTCCAATTGCGTTTAAAGCCTAACAAAATAGGATTGGTAACTGATTTTTTGAGAAAGAGGAGGTAAAAGAGCACCCAAAATAGCTCTAAAACCCTAAAACCATCCTAGCTAAATGAACATAGGAGATCAGGTAAAGTAAGAAAATATGTTTAGGCTGGATATTAAAGAGATAGTTCACCCAAAACCGAAAATTCTGTCATCATTTACCCAACTTTCATTTGTCACAAACCGGTCTGAGTTTCTTTCTTCTGTTGAACACACAGTTGACTTCCATAGTGTGTGTTTCCTACTTTGGAAGTCAATTGCCACCACCTTCTTTTGTGCTTAACAGAAAATAAGAAACCTATAAATATTTGAAACCACCTGAGGGTGAATATATGTGTGTGTCTGTCTTCATTTTTGGATGAGCTATCCCTTTAACAATACAAATGCATGTCATGCTGAACCATGTGCTATACTTTAAATATCCAAGTATAATATATACAAGTATAATATATATATATATATATTTATATATATGTGTATGTATATATCAGTGTGTGTGTACAATAGTTCTAAGCGACTCACTTAATCATGATATTCAGAACAACTGAGGATTCAGTGGATTTAGTTCACTTTAAAAATGCTACTATTTTCATACATTTTCATTGACAACAATTGCATTATTTATAAAGACAATTATTAACATAATTTTGGCCCTACAGAGTCCATCTAGTTATGCTTCAAATCTTAAATTGGGATCCATTTTACGCAAAATAGTAGTTAATAGTACCTCTGTTAATAATAAACATTAAAAAAAAAAAAATATGCAAATAAAGAACCATGGGCCGATTTTTTTTTTTGCCCCCCTGGGGTGTTTGCATTATATTAAGGACACAGCAATAGGGACATAAGTGGCACCAGGTTAAACTTTCTGACACTTTTACAGCTCTCACTTAAATTAAAAATAAATACAGACCAAAACTGAACATTTAGGACAGTCTCCAAGTGGCGTTCTCCAAAATTGAATGATGAATAGACTTGAGTATATTGGTATGTGTGTGCCGTTGTGTGCAATGTTTACATATTTAAAACCATCTCAGATAATATTAGGGGTAGCGAGTCACTGGCATTGTTATTTTGGGGGTCACGGGCTGAAAAGTTTGGGAACCCATGATCTAATGGAGTACTTTTCATGTTTTTCATTCGACTATGTGTGGAAAATTCTAATTATACTTTGAGCTTACACTAATTAGGTATAACATTCAGAATTCAATTAAATTCCAACAGATATGTGGTTAAATTGTTTCCTAAATTCAAAAATGACCTTTGTGGTTTGTTCAAACTATTTAATTAAAATGAACCGAAACAACACAATTCTCAATGATTTTATTTTTTATTTTTTTATTTTTTTGCGACAACTTAAATGTTTTATGTTCAATCTAACTAAAATCTAACTTACTTCCTTAATATTTCCCCAACACAAATCAATTGTGTGGAACCCAGCCTTTTTTCAAAGCGCACTAAATATATCTTCACATAGAAATGTTTTACATTATGTAAGTAAAAATGGGTTTCAATGTTTTTTTCTTCTTGATCAATCTGGGAACCAAGTCATCAGGGGCAGTGCTGCAGTAATGTAAGCAGGCACTGATGCAGTTTTCTCCATCCAACCATCATGACCTCCTGACTATCAGCGTGCTGCAGGTCTTACTCGAGGCTGCGCGAAGGTTTTTCAGTCCTGACAGACTACACTTGACAAATTAGAGTGTTTAAGCAGTGAAGGGCCTGCGAGGAGACACTTTTTTCAATGTCAAGGTTAGCCTGCTGAAAAAGTTTTGGGGTCTGTCTGAGAAAGTCAAAAAAGGGCAGAGAAGACTATATGGGGGCGATGAATTCAAGTCTGGCCAGAGAAAATAATAAACATATTACAGTCAAACACAAAGACCTTTAAGCCTTTTTATCCACAGGAGACAATTGCAAATGTAAGCGCTGTATAAATTTGTATGTGTAGGCTTTTATATATATGTATAGCATTTATATATTTATATATATGTATAGCAGTATGTCTATCGAGTCATGTTCCACAGGGAATAGGCGATTCGTAAAGAAGTGGCCTTGGGTGGTTTGTGGGCAACTTTTACGATCGTTCTACTGCTTTATTTGCATATCTTGTCCTTGTTCGTCACTTTGAAAAACATTTTGTCAGACTGTGACTCAGCAAGCACAGCACACAAAACTTTTCAAAGCATGTTTCAAAGAGCTAGACAATGAAATGAAACAAAGACTTACAATGCATTTAATTAAAAGTAACAACCAGAGTAGAATGCAAGTTTTCAGAAAAATGTACTCTTGTATATCTACCTATTTGTCCTGGTTTGTTTAGGGGAAAGGAGCAAGGACTCAGGTGCAAACTAAATGGGTTTTTATTAATAGTAAAAATAAAATAAACAGCAAAATAAACCATCCCGAGGGGGAAAACACTGATGAAACAACAACAACAAACAAACAAACAAGACTGGGCAGGCAGGGATCAGGACTGGAACACATAGGACTATAACACTCAGGACAAGGCAACATATGATGACGAACTTGCACAAGACAGCAGACATGAGGAGATCATAAGCAGAAGTAAATTGACACATAAACAGGTGAACATGATAAACTAATAATGGGTTAAGAAGGAGAGTGGGATTAGACAATAGACGGGAGAGCACATGACACGAAGAAAAAACACAAGCCATGCGCTCACATAAAACGAGACTAGAACACGCACCCAATGAGAGAACTCGATAACTCGATAACATTCACAATAAAGGACAAGACTGAAGCACGTGGCCACAATGTAAACACAGAGCCTCGTGCTTGGACAACACAAACACGAATTGACACAAGACACCAGTACACGATAAATTAAAACACCTTACCGTGCACTCACACATAAGCAATGCGTATGTTTCATCTCAGCGCCAACCGAAACCAATACCAACCAGACTGGGATGCTGAGAATGAAACAGCGCGATGCCGACAGAAGAAAACACAAACACAAGCAGAGCACATGTCCCAAACATGCTTGATGGGGGAGCGTGGGGTCTGCGCGCACTCACGACGACGCGCACTTCGAGAAACAAACATAGACAAAACAAATGCTTGACTCAAGAAAACTCGAACCGAGCACAACAAGACAGGTCAAGACAGAGCTAGAGTCCGGACTCTGCCACCAAAACAAGAATTTACAAGACCAGAGTGGCAGAACCCTGACACCTATTATTTACAATGACGAAGGGCAAAGGGTTGCTTTCTAACCACTGAGATATTTCAGCTGCTGTCTGGGCTTTCACTGCATTTCTATGCCTTCCTTTCTTTATGTGTTTAATACTTTTTATCCCTTTGTTATTTCATTGTATTACACATAACTTAATTTGTAAACTAATTGGAATTGTTTTGTCTTGCATATGGATTTATTGGCGGTTACCAACATTTGGTGAAAATTTCAAATTAACAGCACCTTTAGAAATATGTTTTCCGAGAAAATTGGTGACGTGTATATATACATACCAAACCATGAGTAGATTGAACCGTTGCACCCCTAATATATATTAATAATTCTCTCTCTTTCTCTTCTGTGATTTTAACTTTGGTTAGCCTAGTAACTCAAACACAAGTCAATGCTATATGACAAAAATATATTGTTTTTAAGGTAATGACTTATAAAAAATAAGGACAGCTTAATTCTAAAATCTCAAATCTAGAAGCTTCAAATGCAAATATGGCGTAATATTTGGTTAAGGCTTATATGAATGCTCAGAATTAGCTGTACCAGTTATAGATTTATGGTATTTAGAGAGCTAATAGTGCCAACTTTAAAACTTATTTCTGAAATATGTTATGGACCTCTTGGAGGTTGTGATAGTTCATCATCTCCCATCCCATTTCCAGATAGAGTGATATTGAAATGAGCGTGAAGCTCCTCCGCATCCCTGAACTCCTTCAGCCTGCGGCAGCCATGCCACTGAGGCTTCTGCTCGTCTGCTCATTCCTGACCCTGTACACGTCCATAAAACTCCAGTCCTGTTTGTCTGTACAGAATTCACAAGACATAGCCATCAATCTCTCTCTATCTGTCTCTTTCACTCGCTCACACAGTCTGAGACTCTTTATTCTGATTCCCTCTCGGTCAAACGACAGAATGCAGTGGGGATTTTTGTCTAAAGGAATAGTATATCCAATATAAAATCCCCTGTTTCTCCAAACCACAGTATGTTTTTACAACAACTGTATTGGTCACTATTTATTATGTAATCCAGTTTTAAGTTGAAAGTATGTATGAGACAGAAGCTGATAACCTATGAGTCTTGTAATCTATCCAAAACAATGCTGTGAGTTGGGCTAACAATACTTATTGTATGCTGATTGTATTGTACGCACTATAATCATTCATTCCTTTATTACCTGTTTTAACACATTTTAATCTGTTTTACTTATTATTTGTTTTTATTTTTTATACTTGTCTCTTTTATTCCTGTTTATGAAGATCCCATTGAATTGCCACTGTGCATGAAACGTACTATATAAATAAACTTGCCTTGCATTGCCTATTATTGATGGGTTGTTCATGAACGATTTGTTCATTTTGAATGAATCTTTAAAATGACACGGGAACTATGAGTCCTCTCAGGAAGTGATTTGTTCATCCGCGCGTGCGCACATTTGTGTAGGTGGTATCGTTCATTTCAAGTCTTTTGAGTCGAGCCGGAAAAAGAATTGATTCGTTCAGCTCTCGAATCCTCTATCTGGTCTAAGTCATTTGTTCCTCACTGGACAAAAATATTTGTTTAGAGCCGGAAAAAGAATTCATCCGTTCATCTCTCGAGTCCTCTATCGGGTCTGAGTCATCCGTTTATCACGGGCCAATTATATGCGTTTAGAGCCGGAAAAAGAATTGAACCGATCATCTCTAGAGTCCTCTATCGTGTCTGAGTTACTCGTTCATCACGGGCCAATCATATGCATTTAGAGCCGGAAAAAGAATTGAACCGTTCATCTCTCAAGTCCTCGGGTTTGAGTCATTCTGTCACGTGATGAACAAACGACTCAAGAACCAGAGGACTCGAAAGGTGAACTAATTATCATGGCTCCTATCGGCTCAGACTGTGTACATTGGTCCATTATATGTGACTGTCAGTGTAATGTGAACCAATCACTGACATTTGAAGACAAAAAGAGGTGAGCTGAGCAAAGAGACAACAATACCTTCATAGACAAAAGAGCAGGTAAACATTGAATTATTATTATTTTCTCCTTCTTATAGTATTCTATTTATCACTTATTTGTCGTGTGATCAACCTTTTGGGCTAGTTGTAGATGTGTTTGGAAGCAATTCGCAACATTTTAATAATATTTTTCAAACCGAATGAACAAAATGACTTGAAAAAAGATTTGTTCATCTCGATGAACGAGACTCAAAGATCTGAGTCAGTAAAATGATCCAAACTTCTCATCACTATTGCCTATGCTTGTACATACAGTATAGGAACCTACATTCCTTTACAACAACACCAAAACGTTTTTGTGCATCTCGATTCACTCTTTTACACTGTCAAAAATACACAGTATAGTAATTCTCTACTGTTTCAAATTACAAATAAAATAAAAATTAATAAAAAAAAGTTAATTAATTAATAACAAATTGCGGTAAATACAGTTTTTACACAGGGACTTATTGTATAAATCATATAGTATTTCCATATTATTTTAAATTACCCAGACTTTAAAAGATATCTTTAAATTAAGCACTTTTAGATGATATATTTTATTTGCTTTTTTATTCATTTATTTATTTGTCTTTCGACTGTGGGGAAAACTGGACTCTAACCAGCGACCTTCTTGCTGTGAGGCAACAGCACTACCTACTGCGCCAATGTGTCGCCTATTTATTTATTTATTTATTTATTTATTTATTTATTTATTTATTTATTTATTTATTTATTCATTCACTGGGGGTTACAAGGAATGCAATATTGTCGCAATTTATAGCTTTTTGATTTAGTAGTGATTTAAATTAGCCAGGCTAATACATATTAACTTTTAACTTTCAACATATTAAATCTCATTAAATCATCCATGACTTGCTCATCCCTCAATGAGGGGTGGGGTTATGGGTAGGGTTTGGGGACACACCTCCTTTTAAAAATAATATGTTATGACTTTTCTGACACGCCAACCTGATTTCGGTCACACTTTACAATAAGGTTTATTATTTAATGCTAATTACATGAACAAACAATGAACAATACATTTACTACAGTATTTATTTACGTTGGTTTACGTACTAAAAATACAGTTGTTCATTGTTAGTTCATCTTAACTCATGGTGCATTAACTAATGTTAACATGCACGGACTTGCATGTTAAAAATGCATTAGTAAATGTTCAATTATGATTAATAAACGCTGTACAAGTTTTGTTCATGATTAGTTCATGTTAGTAAATGCATTAACTAATGAACCTTATTGTAAAGTGTTACCATTTTTACTTTAATACACTTTAAAATCTGTAAAATTGGCATCACACAGTGGGTAGTATGATTGCCTAACAGCAAGAAGGTCGCTGATTCGAACCCCGGCTGGGTCAGTTGGCATTTCTACATATATGAGGTTTGCATGTTTTCTCCATGTTGGCATGGGTTTCCTCTGGGTGCTCTGGTTTCCCCCACAGTCCAAAGACATGCGGTACAGGTGAACTGAATAATGAATAATGGCTAAGCCGAAAAGAAAAATGAATGAATAAATCTGTAAAATCATTAACAAAATCTGTAAACTAAAAACTTGACTGTTACAGGGTTTAGATGGCGGTGTTCAAATGAACTACACTAACAGAGCAACAACAAAGCTTAAACATAACTAAACATTCAAAGAGCGAACAGCTTAAAATATCTACTGTCATGTTTCACATATGAAATAAAGCAAATGATGACAAAATGTTTGCACAAACAAATCTTATTATTTATGTATTTTTTTTTAAAAGAAGAGATTTCTTCCCCAGCAAAATGACATCTCAGACAACACCATGAAGAATAACACGGATAAAGAAATCGCACATGTGACTCTCTTAGCGGGGGGTCTACACTGCCGTACTGCGACTGCAGGAATTTGACAGCTGCTCTGCACCTGTGAGCACTGAAATGCACTTTAGGGGGCCTTTGATTTGCTTGTCATCCAGCGAGCAGCAAAATCAATGGCAGGTTATTCAGCTTTACCAGGTATGACTAGCACCCACTCGCTGACCTTTTTTTCCACAGTGCACGGGCTGTCTACAAGTCAATGGCCTTTTGTCCCAGGCCTAAATAGATGTTCACTGTGCATTCAGCCTGCAAAAATAAGAGCTCCCAGCTTTTATTGACAATACGGCGACTTAAATGTTACCTTATGGGCCGAATCGATGCACTTGTCAGAAATTCATTGCTGTGGAAAAGTTGAAGTGCAAGATGAGTTGTTTAAAGCACGAAACCGAAACAAATAGTTGTTCAAGTTGAAGAGAAGAATTGTTGACAAGGCAATGACATAGTAAGCTGAGCAATGCACTAAGGCCTTGAGTGCATTTGAAGAGATTTCAAAACACAGTGGGTTTGATTAAAGGTTTGGCTTGATTAAAATAACTCCAGTGAGGCTTATGTGCACCAAACTTGTAGAAATAAACTGATAATTGAACTAACTCTCCCAGATAAGTTTATGTTCTGAGAACGTTCTCCCAGTGTTCTATTTTGGTTGTAGAAAATGTTTTGAAAACACAAAGAATCTTCGGTTTGCTTAATGTTGCCTGAATGTTTTTGTAAGGTTAACATTCCTTCAAAGTTATTTCAACCTATATCTGCTTAAAATATGTTTATTGATTTGTTACATTCTAAGAGTTGTTCCAACTAATGTCCAGTTTTTTTTTTTTTTTAAATGTTGACAGAACACAATATTCCATGAGCATAAACATTAGGAGAACATTCCTCGTGTAGAAATTATTTTAAATGAACATTTTAAGAACATTGTTATAATAATGTTTTAATCAACACTAGGAGAATATTCCTCATGGAAAAATACCGTTATAAGTAATATCTAAAGTAAATTGTTCTAATAACGTTTTTTATCAACTTTACGACAATATTTCTAACTACATAGTAACACTATGAGAGTATTCCTTAAACGTTATAAGAAAAGCATTTAGTTTAACATCCAGAAAACCTTTAAGGAATGTTAGGGAAAGTTTTGTAATGTTCCTTGTTGGATAAGTTGGGTCTTCAACAGACTAAAGCCATATTTTTGGTCCACATTAAAGGCTTATGGGGGAATCAAATTTTCTTGTAGTGATTCGTTTTTATTTTAAACGTTTGTCACAGTTTACTGTAGTATTGATCTAAGCTGCAAAAAAGTTACTATATATATATATATATATATATATATATATATATATATATATATATATATATATATATATATATATATATATATATATATATATATATAGTGGTCCCTTAAAAATAACCCGCAACAGGTAAAATCTGCGAAGTAGTCAGCTTTTATTTTTTATTTTTTTTACAAGTATTATAGGCTGTAAAACGCCTCACTACACACTTTACACACTTTTTTTCAGACAGGCATTAACACTTTCAAACTTTTCTCTCTTATTGAAAGCTCTCAAACTTCAAACCTTCGTAGAGAAATAAGTCAAGTATTGTATAATGAAAGCAAACCATTTGATCTTTATTTATGATTCCGTTATGGCACCCTACATCCGCGTAACTTCTAGAGCCCGCTTTAGAGCAGGGCTGTCCAAACTCGGTCCTACATATTTTAGTTTTAACCCCAATTAAACACACCTGAACTAGCTAATCAAGCTCCTTCTAGGTATAAAAACTTCCAGGGACATGTGTTGAAAGAAGTTGGAGCTAAATAATGCAGGATACCGGCCCTCCTGGACCGAGTTTGGACATCCCTGCTTTAGTGTCCAGAAGTCCAACTTTTTGTACAATGGTTACCCTCTTCCACTGCCTTTTAGGTACCATCACGAGTGCCTATGATGGTGCAGAATGTTTTGTCGACATTGTGGGGGGAAAAAAAAAACCTTGCAAACAAACAGTACAGCACTTCAAAGTCACACTGCTAGCAATCAAAGATTTATGTAAATTTGGCAAGCTGAACGCATACTGTACTGTACAGAACAAATATCACAGAGGAGATTCATTGACAATGCACTACAGCCAGTCAGGGCACAGAACACAATGCACTAATCAGGATACAGAACACAATGCTGTGTAGAGAAAAAGCAAGTAAAATGTTTACGAAAAAAAATCTGCAAAACTGTAAGGCTGCGAAAGGTGCGTTATAGCAAGGGACCACTGTATGAGATAACATTCATACAATATGATATTTTCAGTAAAATCTGTCAACTTCAATTCCAAAATCAACACACTAACTCTTACTTTTACAACCAGCAATGATTCCTTTTGACACTAATCCAGGGTAGAAATCTTCCAAAACATCACTGCTAAAATGCAGTAGCTTTTACTTGATAGCTGATGTGTCAGCCTGGCTAAAATAGTTTAGAATGTTAATAACTCTTTACATTAATCTTCTATTAGTAAACTTTAGTTAATGCATTCACTAACAGAAACAATCAATTTATTACAGTATTTATTAATCTTATCTGTTGAACTATGATTAATAAAGGCTGTACAAGTATTGCTCATTCTTAGTTCATTTTAGCAAATACATTAACTAACATTAACTAATGGGAGCTTTAATGTAACATGAACACAATTTTGTTTTTCAGTGACATATCCAGCATTGTATTGCACTGTAAAACCCAATGAGTTAAGGTAACTCAAGCCATTTAAGGAAACAAATTGCTACAAACAGTTTAAGTTAAAAAATGAATCCTAATGAGTATTCTGAACTTAATTCATTTGAGTATATAAAACAATTTGAGCACAGTAAAACCTAATAAATGAAGAGAACTCAAACCAACTGAGTACTGTAAAACCCATTAAGTTAAGGCGACTCAAACCTTTTGAGGAAACCGATAGCGACAAACCATTTAAGTTCAAAAACTAATCTATGTGAGTACTGTGAACGTACTCCATTTCAGTTGAAGTAATAAGATACTTAAGTGATCAAGTAAGTGTTGATTGAGCATTAATGATTTAGAACTGCTGTTAACAAGCTAAATTACTGAAGATAAACAAAACTACAGCTGACTTCAGTCACAGCCTTAAAGAAATAAAAGATTCAATCTCTCAACATTTCAGCAGAGAATCATACAACTCCACAAACAAGAAAGTCATTAACAAAGAGTTCAAAAGTCTTTTCAAATGAGTAGAATTAACTTACAGTAAACAGTAAATTTGATACGCTTCATTATTGGGTTTTCCAGTGTACAGGGAATGGGACAACTTGTTTCCAGAGGTCTAAAAAGGCTGACTTCCTTAACCACATGCCCTGACTGCCATTATAGTCAGAATGACCTTTTCTGGGCCGGTCAGCACTAAGCATAAAGTTAGCATAAAAATTATGACAGCTGGAACACCTTACATTAGTACGGGCAAGGGCTGTTTTGCCCTTCTGATGTGGCTGTGCAGGACTAAGTGCTAAGGGTGAGCTGTTAATGAGGGACACACTCATGTCTAGTGGACGGAATGGGTCAAAGCGTAAAGACATGCTCCTGCTAACATAAAAAAGTATGGCAGTTAAGTAAAATGATGTAGCGGATAGCAATACCATAGTGATGGATAGATCAAACACTAAAAAGTAACTTAGCAACATAGTTTCAATGTTCACAAAGCTACAGTACATTTTTCAGTAGCTAAGCGGTTTTCAAAATCGTAGCTTTTCCAGTAACAAGCTATTTTTTCAGACGATTAGCATAGCGAGATGAAATAAATCTTGCATCACTGATTTTAGGTCCCATTACATTGTGAAACTAAGCAAGCTGAACAACACAACCAAGTTCTTTCTTTGGCGAGAGCTTCAAAGGGCTACAAATGTTTTATATTGGTGCATGTTTTTTTGTCATAATTCTTTTTAATTACCAAGAACAAATAGATAATTTACTGTTCCATTTTTTTTCATACTTTATTCCCTTTTTCTCAAAATTTAAAAAAAAAAAATCATCTGACTGTACAGATTAGTAAGTGTTGTAGCTTATGAGGTAAAATAAATGCCCCAAAATGCAACATTTAGCTTGTGCACCAATGGTTTTAGGAAAGGTTTTGTTCTCATAAATAGCTAGGCAGAGTTAAATCTTAGTAGTTAGCTCACACTAAGTAGTAGAACTCACAAGATCATATAGTGTATATACAGTAGGTGGTATTAAAATTTGCACTGATGTTTTTAGAAAAGTCACTGATCTTAAAAATAGGTAGTCAGAGTAAAAAGCTCAGTGGTTAGCACACATTGAGTTGTAGAACTCATAAAATTATACACGTTCAAACTAAATGTAGCAGTTAGCATAATTACCAGCTGTGACCAGGGCTTGACATTAACACCCACTAATATGCCAAATGTGGGAGAATTTGAGCTGTTGCAGGTTAAACAGCCACCATCACTAGCCACTTTGGCTGGTTGAAAATACATTTTAAATGAGGCATGTGGACATAACACACTTTAAATCAAGTAATTTTAATTTATCTGCGCTTATTAAATATATATTTTTCCAACAACAAACTTGTGGCTAGAGAAAATGATGAGTGGGTAATAATGTTGGAAATCCACTAGCTATAGTGTCTGGTGATCAAAAAAGTTAATGTCAAGCCCTGGCTCTGACACTGGTGTTATAAGAAACATGAAGAGGATAGTCAGAATGTAGCTTAGTAGTTACATTTGCACTGATGTTTTTACAAAACGTTTTGTTCTCATATAGGTTGTCAGAGTTAAATTTTAGTAGTTAGCTCACACTGAGTTGTAGAACTCATAAGATCTTACACGCATGTTATAGCTAAACGTAGCAGTTAGCATGATTACTACCCTACTAGGCTGCTTGGCTGGTTTTAGCTGGTTGACCAGGCTAGTTTTAGAGGGGGTTTGGCCACTCCCAGGCTGGATTCCAGCCATTTACAGCCTGGTCTTAGCTGGTCAGGCTAGAAAATGACCAGCTAAAACTAGCTAAAACCAACTTGACTAGCCTCATTTAAGCTCGACATAGCTGGTTTTGGCTAGGCTCCCAGCCTGGCTAGGCTGGTTAAGCTGGTTTTAGCTGGTCATCTTCCAGCCCTTCCAGCTAAGACCAGGCTAGAAATGGCTGGAAACCAGCCTAAGAGTGGCCAAAACCCCTCTAAAACCAGTCTGGTTGACCTGCTAAAACCAGCCTAGGCTGGTTTAAGCTGTTTTTCAATAGGGTAGCTATGAAACTGGTGTTTTAAGAACAGGATAGTCAGTGTTTAGCTTAGCAGTTAGCACATATACAGTACGTGACATTAAACGTTTGCACTGATATTTTTTAAAATGGTATTGTTCTCATAAGCATGTCAGAGTAAAACAAAAAAACTTAGTGGTAGAATCAGTGGTGTAGTGGACATTTTAAAAGTGGGGGAGGAGAGCTGTATGGTCTTTCTCTCTTAAAGTGAGGGGGACGTATCCCCACTGTCCCCCTGGTTGCTATGCCCCTGGGTATAACTCAAATGATAATGCATGCTAGTCATAGCAGTTATCATACTTTATTGTTAAGCTTGTGCTTTGAAAACAGTTTTCTGTTATTCATGACTAGTATATTCATATTTCTCATTCATTCATTCATTCATTTTCTTGCCGGCTTAGTCCCTTTATTAATCAGGGATGGCCACAGCGGAATGAACCGCCAACTTATCCAGCAAGTTTTTTTTTGCAGCGGATGCCCTTCCAGCCGCAACCCATCTCTGGGAAACATCCACACACACATTCACACACACACACTCATACACTGCAGACAATTTAGCCTACCCAATTCACCTGTACTGCATGTCTTTGGACTGTGGGGGAAACCGGAGCACCCAGAGGAAACCCACGCGAAAGCAGGGAGAACATGCAAACTCCACACAGAAATGCAAACTGCGAACCAGTGACCCAGCGACCTTCTTGCTGTGAAGCTACAGCACTACCTACTGCGCCACTGCTTCGCCCTATTCATATTTCTATTCCCGTTATTCATAAATATACACATACTAATCAGATACATAGCTTAGCATTTAGCTATTATGTTATGCAATGCAGCCGCACAAAATAATAAATATACATGTATAGTTAGAATTATAGTTTAACAGTTGCACACTAACCACATAAAGCAGTGGTGCGCATGTTGTGAAAAAATGGTTTGTTCCCATAAATATGCACAGGGTAGTCACAATTAAAGCTTAGTTGTTAGCACACATTAAGCTGTAGCACTCATGTTTTAAGAAAAAATTCTGTTACATTTACTTTTAAATGTGTACATACATGCTAGTCAGAGCTAAAGCTTAGCAGTTAGCATGTCAAATTAAGCTGTGGTCTCAAACATTTTGTTCCGCTAACTTGTAAACATGCTAGTCAGCGCTGTTAGCATATCCTTACCCTAGAAGCTGTTGCACGCCATTTTAAAAGCACTAAACATATCCATTAGCATAACATATTGAACTTTAATATTATGTTCCACAGTGAACTTCTCTACTATGAACGAGCCCAACAAGCATTTTTATCCTGGAAGACAACATTTGGAAATGTTCCTGAGAGAAATGCTGTCAGTTTGTCATTACACACATTCTCCGAATATGTGTCAAGGTGTGTCAGTCATTGATATGTCATGTTTTCACCATCAAATGGTTCGTTTTGAGGTTGCGAGAAGGTTTTTTAAGGCAACTTTAAAATCCTCTCTACACAACAGCCTTCATATTGAACTCTTTTGTCAACCTGCCAGTCTCTCGCAGTGAAAGCAGCAGACGCTCAGGTCAAAGTGAATACTTCATTTCTGTCCTCTCAGTGTATTGTTATACTCATCCCTGTCATACTGCTTCTACTCGCCGTCAACTCATCTCTCAAACCACATGGCCGGTGTGTTTGTGCATTAACCTCTGCCAGGAGTCACACACACTTTAAGCTCAAGGTACTGATAGATTTCTATTAAAGGTGTAGTTGAAAATGTTATCCTAAATTACTTTGAACCATGCTGTTCCAAATCTGTACGAGTTTCTTTTTTTTTTTTTTTGTTCAGTGGAACACAGCATATAATTTTAAGAAGAAGCAAACCCTTTGGTTCCTTGTCCAGTTGGCATAATAGCAATTATTTTATTAATGTTTTTCCTTAACTCACAAAAACTTTAACTCAGATGCTGCCTGACTAGAGGATTTACATTCAGACTAAGCAAGTAGTTTAATAGATGATTCATGACTTTGTTTTTTTTACATCACGTCTGTGAGGTTTATGTGAGACACTCCCTTATCAAACCGATCTCTCAATATTACGTATAAAGGACTTATAAAATGAAATGCAAAATGAAATGAATGAAAATGATGCAAAGAGTAGATCAAGTCTAAAAAGGTGTTTGCTGGTTGACTTTTTTTCTTAATTTTCATTGCCAGTCTTTAGCCAATTGTAATTGTTTTTGTTCTGCTTCAATTTGGAATTTCCCAAAACATTGCATAGCACAAGGGATCAAAGAGAGACTCCGGCTTGGCGCCACCCTGATCCAAAAATACATATTTTTAATTACAAATGCTCAGCTTGCAACAGCTCTGCAATGCATGCCCATGGCTTCATGCATTAGGTTAAAGGTCTCCACGGTCAATAAGTAAGTAAGTAAGTAAGTAAGCAAGTAAGTAAGTAAATAAGTAAATAAGTAAGTAAAGGTTTATTTATTTAGCACCTTTCCCAGGCATTGAGTCACAAAGTGCTTTACAATAAGAGAAGACAAGTAAAAGAACACTTATCAATAAAAGTAAATATGTTAAAACAAATTAAAACAAGTTAAAAATCCAAATACAGAAACACCAATACTGTTAATTAAAAGCTTGACCAAAAAGATGTGTCTTTAAATTCTTCGAAGTTCTCAGTGCTATTGGGAGAGAGTTACAGTGCTGTGGGGCCACCACATAGAAGGCACGGTCACTTATAGGGCCCTATCATACACCCGGCGCAGTGTGGCGCAAGGCGTGGCGCAGTAGTCTTTTGGTAGTTTAAGCTTGGCGCAAGAGTCATTTTGAGGCGTTGCACTACGCTGTTTAAATAGCAAATGCATTAGCGCTCATTTGTGTGCCCATAGGTGTTCTGGTCTAAAAAGGAAGGCGTTCTGAGGCGGACCGCTGGTGCGTTGCTATTTTGAGAAACTATTATAGATTTTTCATTAGACCAAAACTAACCCGGTCTAAACTCCGGCGCAGAGTTGCGCCCCGCTTACGCACTGCTTAATACGCACAAGAGAGCAATAGGAAAATATCTTTACATATGAAAAAATTTTAATATTAAGGATATATATAGGATATAATAAGAATAGATATAGAATATAAATATAAAGGATTAAAATATTACAAAACATTATTTTCTAGCCTACATACAGTAAATATGAAAAACTACTGCTTTTTGAGCACATTTTGCTATTATTATTCATTTATTCGTTCGTGCTGGAAATTAGAACTGAATTTAGAAATAGTTTTGAAACGAATATTTGCGCTTAACAAACAAAAGTATTTATTTATAGACTAATTGATGTCTGTGCGTAAAGGTTTCCCTATCCAAGAGCGAAAGTGAAAGTGATCCATTATCTCTCATTCTCACACAGTAGATGCTCTGTTTAACAGTTTTCTGTAAAAAAAAAAACTGTTAACTGTTTGCTTGTGAAATGTTCAATTTTTCCACTTAGACTTACTTTGCGTCCTGTAAATAGCGAATGCGCTCTTGGCGCGACGCAGCTGACTCTTAAAGGGAATGGGAGATGAGACTCTAATAGGTTTATTCTCAAAACACACCTATAACTCATAAAGAAAATAAACTCAACCCTTTCAGACCATGGGCCAAAGCGCAAGGCAGATTTCCCGTCCTTAAATTAGCAAAAACGCGTCCAGACACGCCCTGAAAGCGTTTGCGCCCTGCATTTTGCGCTTTGCGCATGGACCGTCAAAATAGAGCCCTTAGTCTTAAGAAGAGTTCTGGGAATGGCTAAAAGGTCTTTGCCAGAAGACCTCAGAGGCTGGCTTCATGAGTGACTGCGCAAAAGATCTTGAAAATATAGGGGTGCTTGAACATGCAAAGCTCTATATGTAATGACCAGAATCTTAAAATTTACTCTAAAACTGATAGGAAGCCAGTGAAGTGCCTTAAGCACAGGAGTGATGTGTGACCTCCTACTGGTGTTAGTTAAAAACCTCGCATTCTGCACAACTTGCAATAGATCCATAGAAGATTTGTTCAGACAAGTTAACAGAACATTACATTAATCCAATCGTGAAGAGATTAAGGCATAAACAAGCATTTCCATCTCTTCCTTTGACACAATATCTCTGATTTTTGGGTCTCTGAAAAAGCATTTACGGAGAACAGACCTAACATGGCTATTAAAACACGATCCAATTCAAAATCATTAAATCTCTATCCAAGATGACACCAACATTTCTAATATCATCAAATGACAAGCCCCCAAAAACTTGCCTGATCATTGGGGTGATGCTATCTGGAGCAACGTCATCAACTGTCGCCGAAGTTCTGTTCCAATTTAAAGTTCACATCTTGCCAAGTACAGATAAAACTCCCGGAGGTGTACTTGCTCTGCACCTTTGGCCAAGGATGCACCGAGAGGTGACTTGTACAAACTTGTGAAGCTCAGCTGTCCCAGAATGCATTGCAGCGTAACCAGCGAAAACTAATGCCGGAGAAGAAAACCCGCACATTTTTAAAAATACCCCTTTACTGTGTCACAAAATTAAGTTTTAACAGTTTTTCAGGCGAGAATGTAGTTGTTTTAAACTCGAAGTTTATTCACAAAGATACCACATCTTTGGCAATGTGCGTCAGCTTATGCAGACTCCGACTCCCAGCCTGTCAGCGGGAGCTCCGTCATCACCTCCCCTGCCGAGAGCAACTTTACTTCAGCTAGTCTATCTCGGATGTACGGCTGGATCTCATTTGTCCATTTTAGTTAAAACATGATATTTAATTCATCTTGTGAATATCTAACGGACAGTTTTTGGTCTTTTAAATCTATTATGTGTTTTCAGGTGTATTATTTTTGCAGTGTTATTATGTTACTTTTTATAAATGAAGTTTAACAAACTAATTTCGAGAGGAGCACGTGATATGATTGACTGCAGCTGGCCACTCATGTATACTCATTAGCTAGCCAATCAGATTCATCCAAACTCACTATAAGTAACCTAGCTAAGAACTACTCCCTCATCCACCCCTTCTCCTCCTTTCCTCTTTTGCCGAGGGGAGCTCTCGAGAACACCTGACCTCGTACTCCCCTCACATGCTCCATGGACCTGGCGGCAGCCCTGGGCTCAACTATCTCCGAGCTCAGGGTTCTCTCCCGGGACAGCATGCCAAACCTGCTAACTTGCTAACAAGTTGTCAAACAGTATCTAAATGTGAACTCCTGAACTGTCTTTAAATATGTTTGTCTGTTTACAAATTGCTTAACAATGCAAATATTTGCTTAACAAATTTCCTATAACTCATGTCTTGTACTTTATACTTGTATATTGTCAAGTGTAGTTTTTAAAATTTAATAATCAAAGACACGAGTCAGAGCATCTTGTTGAATTTTCGCCACATTTTGTGACAGGATATTCTACACACATACGACTTTCTGACCTACCGAGTGCATCTGAGTTACCGAGAAATGCAGAGGTTTTTTTTTTTCCTTATACGATGTGTGGTATCAAACATTCAACTGTCAATAAACGCAGTCACTGCCTCTCTCCCCTTCGTCTCTGTGTTCGTTTTGTCTAGGTGAAAATCAGCGCGTGCCCAAATGAAAACTTTATTTTTTATCCAAACCCTTACCTCTTTCCCTCCCCCGACACTTCTACCTAAACAGAGCTAGGCACACCCACTTTCCTGACTTTTTCCGAACTAGAGGTGTGAAAACACTCTGCTGAAAGAGGGAGGTTTCATGGCCCTTTAAAACCCATTACGCACTTTTGAAAAGTAGACTGTTGTGTGAATGAGAGAAAGCAGGGGATAAATCATGTAGCTAACCTTATTGCAGGCATTGTTATGACCGAATATTCACATGTGTAATATTCATAAAAGTCACGAACAGCCAAACTTTTTAGCACTCAAAAACACTTTTAGCAGATCATAAACGGTTCCAAACACTCAAGATAAATCACCCAACAGCAATATAATCTATATATATATATATATATATATATATATATATATACACACACACACACACACACACACACACACACACACACACACACACACACACACATATATATATATATATATATATATATATATATATATATATATATATATATATATATATATATATATATATATATATATATAAAATACTACTGGTCATTCTGGTCATTCTGTTGGAAACTGTAGGATCAAACCGCTACTCTGAAGAGCTATGGCCACAGATTTGCTTGTGATTAAAAAATGTAATATGTAGAGTTACACTATATAAATGGATTGTTTGAAGTGCAAACTCACATAAAAAATATTTGTTTCAGTTTTTTAGAAAAATAGACTTCTAACAGGAAGTGCAACTCATAACTTGAAATGCAGTAGTGTGGGAAAAGTTGTATAGCTCACATCACTTCTGAAAGTCATTAATCCCAACAATCCCAAATATTTGAGCTTCATTATCCGTCGGATCCTTTGAGAGGAACCGAAATGCTAACAGCTAGCTTCTTTCAGGTGGACGTCTTTGAACCAAATGTACGCTTCATTATTCTGACCATATCTGCAGGCGGACATGGACGACGCACAGGCCAATTAACTCTTGACCCCGCAATTAACATCCGACATCTCCATACGACACTGAATGGAGCTCCGACCGCTTCTGATAACAGCCTTCAGATAACAGACAGACAGTGCCCTGAGAGACGCTACTGAACAAATTGCTTTGTGGGAAGTGTAGGCAATCAATATGAGGGGCCTAACAAGGAGACACTGCTACAGCTTCAGGCGGAGACCATGAAAAGGAGACAAGTTGAGGCGTCTCTGGGGAAGCTGAATGGAAAGAAGAGCGATGCCATGCTGGAAGTAGTTCATAACTGACTGACAGGACTGCAGAGAAGATCACTGCATTGTTTAATTGATAGTTTCTTGCATAAAGTAATTTTCTTGATCTTATTAAATATGAAATGTTAAAGATAAAAACAGACAAACATCTGATGGAACAATTGTTGATTGTGTGTATGTGTGTGTTCATTTATTTATTTATTTATTTTTAGATCTTTTTAAATGTAAACATTTAGTTTTTTGTGATTTAAAAAAATAATTTATTTGTCTTTTGACATTTTTTTCCCTTTATAGTTACAATCTGTTTTTATTTGTTACCTACATAATGTTATGTGTGTCTTAAATATGTTTATGTGTCTTCCAACCTGCATTTATTTGATGATAAATTGACTAAAATGAGTCATATACAATTTGAAATGTTTTTTTTTTTTCATTAGATTTTAATTATTACTGTTTTTTATAAGTTTGTTGCTTAATATTTTTGTAGAAAGCATGAGCATTTCTCGGGATTATTAAAACAGCATTTATTTATTAGTTTTTTGTGACAAATATCTTTGGTCACTTTAGCATCAGTTTAAAACTTTTGAAAATTAATTCAAATGAAAAAAAAAAAAAATATTAACAAATATAAATAATTTCCTAGTACTGGGTCGTGGTTGGAAGTAGATTGGCTGCGTCAAAAATAAGCCGGAATAATTGGCGGTTCTCGCTGATAAATAAAGGATTAGGCTAAAGTAAAATGAATGAATGAATGAATGAATGAATGACAATTTAAATATATAATAATAATAATAATAATAATAATAATAATAATAATAATAATACATTTTCATAAAAAATCCTAATGTTGAAGTTAATCAAAGTTATCAATGTTTTTCTGATCCAAATTTTGATTTGCAATTTACTATAATTTCATAAAAAGAGCTCCAGGTTTGATGTGGTGTTTTTACAGCACAAGCATCATCCTCGTTTTAAAGTATTCCACATTATGCTACTGTTTATTTAAAACCATTTTTTCCAACAAAATTGTCAGTTATCAGAAAACAACTACAGTATTTTAAATTCAATTAAAGAAATTACAAAAAATATTATATAGACATATTAAACCTTTAAAACCTTTAAATTTAAATTGTGTTACATTGTCATGACATTTATGGTGCACTGACAAAACTTTCAATACACAATTTTAGATTTTACTTTGCTGCAATAATATTTTTTATATTATTTGTAATACAATTTTGTCATTTAATACAGCAGTCAGACAAATGAACTGTACCTGTAATTTTACCTGCTCAAAGCGAAACACTTTTTGAATGCATTAAACAAAACTCAAAGACATCCACAGAACAACATGAGCATTTAGAGCAAATAAATCAATGTATTTTTAAATAAATGTATTATACCGCTTGCTTTTTGGGCATTGTAGCAATTAAAAAAAAAAAAAAAAACATGTGATTGGTCATTGTGTTCCTGCACTCAACAGAAGTGAAGTTTTATAAACTAATTTCTAGAGGAGCACGTGATATGATTGAGCACTGCTGGCCACTCATCCGTAATCAGTAATAATCCAATCCGAGTGATCCTAGCTTACTATTAATGGATCACTTTCTCCTTATTGCTCTGTCTTTGTTTTGGAAGAATCCCCCTTTCCACCCCATCTCCGCCTTTTCCTCCCTTTTCTAAAGGAACAACTATCAAGACCTACCTGATCTTGGATCCCCTGATATGCTTGTTGACCTGGCGGGAGCCCTGGGCTCAAATATCTCCCAGCTCAGGGTTCTCTCCCGGGACAGCATGCCAAACCTGCTATAAATGCTAAGCATATCTAAGTGGGAACTCTTAAAAGGGCTGCGTTTGACACTAACGGTTAGTGCACCTCTGGTGTTATTTGCCGATGAGTGACAGTTGTCTGCTTTATAGGTAACGTTAGTTGGATTTTAAGTACTTGCACTGGGCTTCCTCACCATAGTAATAATTGAAATAATCACAGCTTTCGCGATTTGAAAATGGCATCTTCTCAATTTCAGTTTAAAATTGATTAATCGCATAGGCCTAACACAAATCGACTTATGCATCGCAAGGTACAACATAAAGTGCATTTACATTGTCATAAAATAAAGTTCATTAAAAGCGAGTGTCAATAGGTCTTAGTGTTTCAGAGATAAGAGACAAGTACGATTAGTCCTTTTAATAACCAGGGGTCGCCAAGGCAGAATGAACTGGCAACTTATCCAGCATATGTTTTATGCAGAAGATGCCCTTCCAGCTGGAACCCATCACTGGAAAACACCCATACACTCTCATTTACACACATACACTACAGACAATTTAAAAACCCACACGAACATGAGGAGAACATGCAAACTCTTCACAGACATGCCAACTGACCCAACCGAGGCTCAAACCATCGACATTCTTGCTGTGAAGTGACAGCACTACCCACTGCGCCACCGCATTCTTATATTTGCTAATCAAAACGGGTATCCCTGTAGAAAGATATGCAGTATGATTGATGTGTCAAAACATGTCTGGCATGTACTTGCCACCACATCCTGTCTAAACAAAAGTGAACAGAGGATGAAAACCAGTGGGTGGAAAGAAAAGAGAAATAAGTGCCCACCTTTCCTGTCCTAAGAAGGACAGATAGCAGCAGATGGGGTGAAGAATGGCCACTACTTATGAGTCAGCAGAGCAGAACTTTCAAAGTTTGTGTGTCCATGGGTGCGAATAGGTGTGCGTCAGAGCATTTATCCCCTGCCTGTGCTGCTTTAGCCTTCTCGTGTCCTCTAACGTCAGTCTCAGAGCAACCAGGCACTGAATCACAGCAGTGATCTGACATGCTGACCGGAGTATGGCGTGCCCTGAGGTCCACTCATAAACACAGCTCTCAGGGGAACACAGAGGTGTGAGTGTGCTGCGTTTGACTCACAGTGACTTGCACAGATGGTACAATGGTGATTATCCACAATTTACCAATGCAGAGGGCATACACAAGCCATGTCTTGAAGTTCAAGATTGTATTGGTTATTAAATGCAGAAAATCAGCATTTAAAGCCAGACGATTTGTTGATCTAAAAAATCTTATTATGTCCCAGCTTGCCCAAACCAGTTCTTATTGGATCCTATAATACTTTCCACACTTATTTTAGTGTGCATTGTTGCTGTCCAAAAGAGAGATCAAAGAGAGATACTAGCTACCCTCTACTAGCAATACTCTGAGTATGATTTGTACCATTGTTTTTGGCACCGCAGGTGGGCTCACTTATAGAGACTCTGAAAACCACACCCTCTAGTGCTAGCTGCTAGTAGTTAGTCTTTTGATGCCTGAGAAGCGAAGTTTTACTCGCATGATTCCAACTAGCTGGCCTCTTTTAGAGCGATAAAAAATGATGTAACCAATCCCAACTCTACTGCCAACTGTGTCCAACATGTGCAGAAACTCGGAAGCGAGAAAGCTATTTCAACACTACTGCACGCTGATGTACCCATGCTGTTCCTACTCTCTTACCCCCCTCTGAAGTTCAATCAGCAAACTCCATCACTCAAATTCCAGTCCAGTGCTGCACGACTAACTGCCAGCCACCCTCACATGCGCTCTCCATATCTGTCTGACTGGCAGAAGATAAATGAATCTGCAATTCACTCCTCTCTCTTCCACCTTCACATTTAATTACACTCACAGCCAACTGCTGCTGTCTGCGTCACACGCACACACATACACACGCACGCATTGGGCCGATATCTTTACCCTTCTCCATCAACTGTCCCTCATAACCCAGAAGAGAAAGATAAACCAGACAGTGTGGGAGAGAAAGATTCACAAGGAGAGAAAGAGGAGAAGAGATAAACATTAGCAGACTTATTCATCACCTCTCAGCATCATTTTAATTACAAGGCAATTAGTTTCGCAAATAGAGTCTAGCAGAACTCATACCATGAGGCGGAAAGATCTTGTGTTCTCAACAGATGCAGTTTTTCCTCAAGTCCTCTCTACATCACACATATGGTGCATAATACATATAAACTAATTTAATATATCATATTTTTATATTGATCTATGATTTCTGTTTATTTCATGTTTCCACACCTTCCTTAGTTAGTATTATGTCAGTATAGTTACAGTTGTGTTCACCTGTGTCTTGTTTAGTTCAATTCAGGCTCACTCTGAATATGTACACCCATATACATTTCTGCAGAGCACCAAATACATTCCAGGAGTTAGGTTTTTTTTTAGTTATTTTTTTATTTATTTTTATTTTTTTTGCAGTTTTTGTTGTCACGAATCCACCAGAGGCCACTGTGTAAATTTTTTCAGATCTCAAATTTCTCTCGCGAGTGCCATTCGCACCTGCTGTTCACACATAAATCCACCAGAGGCCACTGTCAACTGACTGACTTACTGAATAACTGACTGACCAATCCCCCAAGCCCCATTCCCTACATCCAACCAAAAGTGTTTTAAACTCCAGGGGTCAAAGGCCACATAAACGTGTTTGGAAGCGTCATCTCCTCAAACCGCTGAAAAGAACTTAAATTACACTTTCGGTTTTGATCGAACAGATAAGATCATTACATCAATCAAATCTTTTAAGTGTCTAGTTTTTATTATGTGCACTCACAATGTCAACAAACGTGTGTGCAATAGAAGACTGTGTCAGGAAAAACATGTCATTAAAATGACCTGAAATTCAGGCAAATATTCAACAAACAGACATGAGAACACAGATTGATTTTCCCACCCCTTCCCCAAATCCAAACGCAGTGTTCTAAAAAGCAATCCGGAAAGCATGTCAAGTCCATACAAGTGAAGCTATAGGAAAACCTGGTAACAGTGGGAAAGCCATCCATATGGAGGTAGGCAGTCATCTGGTATGTGAGAAAAGAAACAGCGCCATACTGCCCCATAGCATTTGTTTTAAAAATGAAACGCAACCATGTATATAAGGCTAGGTTTTCAAAATGAGCCTATGTTGGTTTATTTTTATTTTTATTTTTATTTATTTTTTATTTTTTTTAACCACTATGCAGGTATGGCCTTACATGTGTTTCTGTTTTCTTTTTTCTTCCTTGAAGTGACTGTTGCCTTTACAGGTTAGGTGTAAATTCTGATTTGTACTTCTGCATCATGATCGTAGTATCCCATGGGTGTATACCTTGCACATACAGTAGCTAACACCATTGTGGGCATTCAAATTTCTGATTCTGTTCATGTAGCTCTGCAATAACACTTCAGAAACGCTGGTAGACCATGCCTGACAACACCCCATTTTTCCCAAGAGTCTTTTATATTTCAGACCCATCTCCTGCCACCATCCCATTTTTTTTTATTTTTATTTTTTCTTAATTCAATTCAATTCAATTCAGCTTTATTTGTATAGCGCTTTTACAATGTAGATTGTGTCAAAGCAGCTTCACATAAATGGTCATAGTAACTGGAACAGTGTGGTTCAGGTTTTAGTGTTTAAGTTCAGTTTAGTTCAGTTCAGCACAGTTCAGTGTGATTTAATCATTACTGAGAGTTTAAACACTGAAGAGCAAATTCATCGATGCGTAGCTCTACCAATCCTGAAGCATGCGAGGGAGTGGCGACAGCGGAGAGGGAAAAAAAACTTCACCTGATGGGAGTGAAGAAAAAAAACCTTAAGAGAACCAGACTCAATTGGACACGACCATTTTAATTTCTCCGCTGGCCAAAAGTCTTGTGCAGAGCTTCAGTCGCCGTGAACTCTCCCGGAAACTCTCGCAATCCACCCCCCCTCTCTCCCCACCAACCACCCTGCACCCCATCCACAGCATTTTTAGCCAGTCTGTAACACCTCCGGGTAAAACACCCTTTGGTATAGTATCCGATTGCAGCGACCGCCCAAAACCCGATGCACAGCACAGTTACCTCCCTGGTTATTCTTACCCAGCACCCTATCACTAGGATACACACATGCATTCTTATTCACACACATACACTACTGACAATTTGGCTTACTTAATTCACCTATAGCGCATGCCAACTGACCCAGCTGTGCGAACCAGCCACCATCTTGCTGTGAGGCGACAGCACTACCCACTGTGTCACCTTGCTGCCCTGGCAAACATTTAATGCATTTAACAGCTGGACTTGTTTCACTCCCACTGATCTTGGCCCCACCCACACTTATCACTGCAACCATTAAGACCAATAACAGATTCTAGAAGGGAAACCTACCACATGCACACTACACAGAAGTACAAATTGGCCTTCAAGCTGCTCCAGTATTCTCTGGTCCACATTTATTATATCATCTTTTGTTTTATAATTAAAGCTGCATCTCCTGTCTTTGCCCCAATCACTCATTTGTATACAACACATACATTTCGTACAGTCATTTAGTCTAGCATGAATAAAACACCCATGGGTCGCACTGAGCGCGTCTGCAAAAGTAATAATAAGAGTGAAGTGTCTTTGACTACAATCTGAACAGATATGATCACAAGAGACACATTCGGATGCATGTTAATGTCAGGTGGGTACGGTTTGGCTGACCTCATGTGATCAGATTCCTGAGAACGCATATTTATGACAATTTAAAAAAAAGAGGGCCTTAAGAGCACTAGAATCCATTTTCACACTACACAGTGCATACTGTGACTAGGCAGGCATCGTTTTTGAACACCAAACAGTGCGCAGCCACAGCCTGCACATCCTATTTTGAATGCGATGTGTTTTTAATAGGAGATTGCATAGCAGTCTCACAGCCACGCCGGATCTAATCAAGGCACCAATTACTGCGCACATGTTCCCTTAGCAGGGTAAACACAATTACTGCTATCTGATTAGGCTGCCACCAAATAAATGCATTGCACGCACACACAGCTGCATCGAGCTTGTCCACAGGGGCAGGAATACAGACACAAACACACAGACATGAACACATCAGCCAGACAGGTTTGTAAATGACAGTGAAGTTTATTAAAACATATCAGAGAACGAGGCTAATGAGAAAATACAGAGCGAGAGCAGAGAATCGTTTCATTATGAACAGCAGCGCTTTTGTTTAAACTGTCAGGGAGCTGAAAGGGTTCAAAATGACAGCAGTCAGAAAGCCTGATCTGGAAGCAGCACAAACAGACTGCAACAAGCCATCCAGTGTGTGTGTTTTTTGTCAATGCTGATTTCCAAATGCTTTTAATACCTGTCAGAACTCGACTGCTAAAAGAATTTGAAGATAAAAGTGAAGCGATGCAACTTACAGTACGTTTGTAGGTCACATTATTAAGACAACAACATTATTAAGCATATGGAATGCCATAAGGGCTGAACAATATATTGTTTGAGCATTGATATCGCAATGCGTGTATCCGCAATAGACATGGCAGGATTCGATTTTTTATTAAAGATTAATTAAAAAACAATAGTGTACCCTTTGCAACCTTACTGGCTAGACAACTTATTCTTTTCAATTGGAAGTCAGCAGCTCCCCTTTCTTATTGGCAATGGGTTTTTGATTTCTTACATGCTCTTTAAGTGGAAAAGATTCAGTTTGCAAAAAAAAAAACAAAAGCCAGATCATTCCAGAATGTCTGGAGCCCTTTTGCATTTTTCATTGAATTATTTTATTATATATATATATATATATATATATATATATATATATATATATATATATATATATATATATATATATATATATATATATATATATATATATATATATATATATATATGTATATTCCTTTCTTTTCTTTGTAATATTTATTTATTTATTTATTTATTCATTCATTTATTTATTTTCATTTTGTTTATTATCTTATTATATTATGTTTGTATATCTTTGTGTATAAATATAGTATTTTACCTTTTATTTACATACTTATTTTGTGTAGTTTTGTTCATCTTTACAGTATATATGCTTGTAATTTATTTTATATTGTATACAGATGCACTGCATAGAAAAGGCTTGATCATCCCAGTCGATTCAATTTAATGACATTCTTTTCAGATAGAGCTATTCAAATCATCCGGGGTGTTATATTCATATCGCAATATATATATATATATATATATATATATATATATATAAATATATATATATATATATATATATATATATATATATATATATATATATATATATATATATATATATATATATATATATATATATATGGTCTATTTTAGTTTCTCAAAATAGCAACGTCACCTTATAGACCAGCACACCCATGAGTCCACAAAGTGGGACAATAAAATAGCAATTAATCGTGCCAAACACGTCTTGCATCTTATTGCGTCGGGTGTATGATAGGGCATTACTTATAAAAAGTAAGTAGAATCACTGCATCAACTATTCATTCATTCATTAATTCATTCATTAGCAATTTTTATCACAACAAATTTAATTCACGATAACATAACTAGCTCTGTAACTAACACATTTCTTACTACTAATATTAACAACAATACACTCAAGTCAAATAATTCTGTATCCATCTTAATCAACTGAGGTCCTTTAGTTTTCAGAACAACACAAGTTCTGATAAGGTTGTACCCAAGATATTATTGTTAACTAAAATTATTTATTCATTTGCCGTATACAGCTGAAATATATTTCGATGATATAATATAAAAATACCAGGCGGCACGGTGGTGCAGTGGGTTGTCGCCTCACAGCAAGAAGATTGCTGGTTCGAGCCTCGGCAGGTTAAGTTGGCATTTCTGTGCTGAGTTTGCATGTTCTCCCTGTGTTTGCGTAGGTTTCCTCCGGGTGCTCCACAACAAGTCCAAAGACATCCACTATAGGTGAATTGGGTAGGCTAAATTGTTCGTAGTATACGTGCGCTTTTTACGACCCACCTCATAAAAATTAAATGTTACAAAACACCAACATGGTGGAGTTGAATATCAACTTCGATATAAACGGCCATGGGAGTAAGTAAGTAATATTAAAATGTCAATAAACAGTGTACCACAAGTATACAAACAATGTTAAAATAACACTGGGTTGTTAACAAAATATGTGTGTTTTCAGACAGCCAAACTGAGGTAAGAATGTGTGTTTTCTTATTTTTTTTTTTTTCTTTTTTCCAGACAATCCAATGTATCCATGGCAACATAAAGTTAGCAAGTCAGAAAATAAATAAGTAAAATAAAATAAATATTCAAACAAGTCTACCGCAGGTTGAAGGAAAGCCATTTATGTAGAGAGCCAAAGGTTATTTCTGTTTATAAGGCACATTCACCTGCTGTACTCTTTGAGGTAGTGGGTGGATAGGGATGGAGATATCTATTAGGTATTCTTTATGTTCTAGGTATAGATGTATGTAGCAGTGGCATGTCAAGTTCTTTCTGAGGATATGTACGCACAAGCTTGGATTCGCTCTTTTGATCAAACCCGTACTTCGACTGTACGTCCTCCCATGGCCTTTCTAGCTCTCCTTACAAAAGCATAATATGAACAGACGAGTGTATAAAAGCAATACGAGTTGAATTTTAACAGGGTTGGAATAACAGCGTCTCTAGGGTGAGTCTACAGTCTGTACCACGAATGAGAAACGATGTGCCTACTGATGCCTCAGTGAGAGATACACAGTGAGAGTCACACATTGGCACGAAAACTGTTCCAATACATAATTGCATTCTACTGCCTACACAAGAAGCTGCCTTCTGAGTGAGCATCCACTTGTGGGGTTGGAACAGGAGATTACACTCACAATCAAATAATATAGAGTGTTTTCACTTAAAGGTTATGTGAAATGCTTTAATATGTGCATTTTTATTTGCTGTTTGACTTAATCTTAACCAAAACATGAAAAAAGGGTGGGATATAGTATACGTATAATAATCCTTTTTTTGAAAAAAAAAAAAACACCCAATGCCATTTTGTTTTATCACCGCTCTGTCTGCAAGAGTGGTTGAGCAGAAGAGCATCAAATGTGAAGAGTCTTGAACACTGGAGAGCATTTGATTGTTTGTCTCCAGCTGAAGCCGTCTGGCAGGACAGTCACAGGGAATTTGAAAGAGAAGAAAAGGTTTTTCAAATTTGGTTCAATATCAGCCAATTTTGCAGATATCTAATGTCTGTTACCGGTTTGTAGGTCTGTTCAAATTTTATTGCAAAGCCGCTAACGTCACCCCGATGTTTTCCAATTTGGACTGTATAACCACAGTCTGGTTGTAACAACTCTGCTCACCACCGTTTTAATCCAGCAGGCCAGCTTGGTGAAGTTTTGAGCTGCACGGACCAATTGTCCATACCCCAGGGCTCCACCTAAGCCCATCAGCAGAAACCCTGTTATCAAAGTTCTGAGTAGATAGATATCTTTAATATCTTCCAGGGACAGACACGCCACTTCTCCCACCCGTCCATCATGTAACCAACTGCCAATGTCCTCACAGGACACTTGGGTTCCCCTGAACCCAGACTTCTCATCGAGAAGATGGTGTCAATTGTGTTCAAAGACAAGTTGATCAAATCCATAATTCCTTATTTTGTCAATGTTATGGAGCACACTAACTTAGAGATATCCTAAAAAAACTATAATACTGACACTAACATCCAAAAAACCCTTTATTTTAATTTAATGGGACCTTTAAATCCTTTAACAGCCTTTTATCTGTATGGATGGACATGACGGTACTCAAATTTAAACAACAAAATGGACTGCATTGTAATTTATTACTGGACATTATTTAGGGGTTATTCTGATACAGCATTTATTTATGGAGGAATGTTATGTTTGAGATGATGCACGCTCTGCTGGAAGAATTCTATGGATTACCTAGCGAGACAACATTTGTTTTCAAAATGAGTTGGAAAGTGCATCTTCCAAGATTTATGCAGGTATGTCTCTCATGTATGTCTCTCATGTATTCATGCATATTCTGCTGTTTTTTCTGACCACAGGTTATATGTCAGGCGTGTCTCACATGGATGATTGTCATAATAAGCCTTGTGGTCACATTAAAATGAATGGACTCAGACTGAGAAACTAGACAGTGTTGGTTTCATACTGATTACTTTATTAAACAATATTTGTTTTTAACATGCACTCGCTGCATTTAAAAGTAGAAACCTCAAGCTTTCTAAAAATGTATGTCTCATGTCTGTGTATTTTCTTTTTGTGACGTTTTATTGATTAATTGATTGGTTAATGTGGCGTGAATGTCCACTGCAGTTCAGATTTTCCAACTCGAGCGATTCGTGCTCAACTGGCGCTGATTTGTTCATGCGAATCGCATCATTTGCCCTGGCTCATTCACGTGTATCGTACCGCGGGATGTCTATTCGCGTCTTTGCATTGACTTAACATGTAATTCACTCACGCTTGACGCTTCATCCGCGTTTAGTGTGAACACAGCATTACAAATTGTGAAACTGATTGGTTGGTTCTTGTCACATGACTCGCTTTCTAGATTGCTTACAGCATTCTAAAAAGTTTAAATGTTTTCTTAAATGACTGTTGGTGCTGTTCACATTCCCTCGAATTGTTTCCTGTTTCATCAAGTTCTTCTCATATGAATGTTACACAATTGGTAGATGGCAAGAATGGATACCGTCAAAATCTGTGCACATGTGTGAAAAATCACCTATCATGCATTTTAGGCTGTAGTGTGGACTGCATAATCTGGACGGTATATTTTTTTCTGAAACTCAATAAAAATGCCACTATGTATATGGAGCACTTTAATTATAAATCAGCATTTTAAATGAATACTAACTAGTCTACATGTAGTCTAAATATTTTTTCTAGATAGTGAGCATAGTGTTTTTGCTATTTTTTTGTTGTAAACAAATACTTTGAAGCTATTTTATCTGACCTTGATTATTGAAAGTATTCAAGACTATTCCAAGTTCATTCGGAATCAAGTACACTAATCAACGCAAACACAACACAGCCATGTGTTCATCCAGTAATCGCTCTTCTCCGAACACAATGTCCTCTTCAACATTCATAGCGTATCTTACAAACACCACACACTAAAAGCTGCTCACTGGTCAATCGATAGAGATCTTATCAGTAAAGCCTATCCACTATGGCCTCTCCGTGCGGATGAGCCATGAGGTACAGTAAATCTGAAGAGATTCAGCCTTTCTCCGCAAACTGGAGATTCAGACTATTGCCGATGCATTATCCAGACACAGAGTGTAAAGCTGAAGCTGTTTCTCAGCCAAGTTTATCTGAGGCTCAGTGTCAATGTGACTCAGAGATGAGACTTTCATGGCTTTCCTTCTGATGAATGGAGCTACTAATCTGAAACATGAGGCACAGAAGTCTCAGACAGCAGCTGTAATGATGCAAAATAAAAGCCATGGCAGACTAAACTTTGAATAATGATAAACCTAACGTTAAATAGGGATCAATGATGAGATGTTTTATTGTAGTGTGCATTAAATTACATAAACAAAAGTGATGTTATAGACACATTAAGCATGTTAAATGCAAGTCAAGTGTCTACTTTAGGGTTTCTAATGTAACTTGAACTCTGACTTGGAGTTTTAAAAGGAATAGCTGACCCCAAAATATTACATTTACTCACTATTTACTCAACCTCAAGTGTTTTTTTTTCTTCTGTTAAACACAAACAAATCTATTTTGATAGAAGCATAATTTGTAATTATTGACCACCTACCATATATAGGCCAATGGTTACAGATTTTCAGCTTTTATCAAACTATCTTTAGAAGAAAGAGACTCAAGTAAAGTGTGAGTAAATGATGACAGATTTTTGGTTACACGTCATTTACAGTGTAACTATTCACAATAACTACATATACTTATATTGTTAGGGTTAGGATTTGGGTTAGCATTAGGGTAGTTACAAGTAATTATGCATAATCAATTGTAATTTTTATAGAAAAAACTTACAACTTGTCTAACAATGACATCTTTAAATTAAATGTTAAATATTTTTTTTTTTTATTAAAAAGGTATATTTTAAGTAACAATTGCTGAATGTTTTGAAAACAATTAATTTTATTTTTACAGGTATTTTCGGTAAATCATTGTAATATCTATGACATTTAATGTGAGGTTTATTGCAGTCAGATTTCTACAATGAATTAAGTTAATTCAGAAGAGAAAAATATTATTTTATAAATATATCCTTTCATAATGTCATGTAAGGGTCTGGGACAACAGAGATGAGGGTCTGCGCTCAGTTTATTTAAGAGAGTGAAGCAGGCAACGGTCAAAAAGGGGCAAACAAGGGCATACAGTATATTCAAGAGCATAGCCAAATAGTCAGGTCAGGCGGCATGACGTCAGGAAGGATGAATAAAACTATGGTCAAAAACATGGGAATCCGAGACAAGTATAACGCTTAAATGATGCTCTAAACAGAAACAAGACTCAGCAAAGGTTGTGTGAATGTGTGGCGTATATATATATATATATATATATATATATATATATATATATATATATATATATATATATATTCAATGTAATCAGTGAAGATGAGCTGTGTCAGTGAGTGTTTAAATGGACACTAATAATCCGGTTTTAACACAGTTAAGACAATACTCTGATTACTAATAATCCGGTTTTAACACAGTTAAGACAATACTCTGATTCCAAGATTTATGCAGGTATGTCTCTCATGTATGTCTCTCATGTATTCATGCATATTCTGCTGTTTTTTCTGACCACAGGTTATATGTCAGGCGTGTCTCACATGGATGATTGTCATAATAAGCCTTGTGGTCACATTAAAATGAATGGACTCAGACTGAGAAACTAGACAGTGTTGGTTTCATACTGATTACTTTATTAAACAATATTTGTTTTTAACATGCACTCGCTGCATTTAAAAGTAGAAACCTCAAGCTTTCTAAAAATGTATGTCTCATGTCTGTGTATTTTCTTTTTGTGACGTTTTATTGATTAATTGATTGGTTAATGTGGCGTGAATGTCCACTGCAGTTCAGATTTTCCAACTCGAGCGATTCGTGCTCAACTGGCGCTGATTTGTTCATGCGAATCGCATCATTTGCCCTGGCTCATTCACGTGTATCGTACCGCGGGATGTCTATTCGCGTCTTTGCATTGACTTAACATGTAATTCACTCACGCTTGACGCTTCATCCGCGTTTAGTGTGAACACAGCATTACAAATTGTGAAACTGATTGGTTGGTTCTTGTCACATGACTCGCTTTCTAGATTGCTTACAGCATTCTAAAAAGTTTAAATGTTTTCTTAAATGACTGTTGGTGCTGTTCACATTCCCTCGAATTGTTTCCTGTTTCATCAAGTTCTTCTCATATGAATGTTACACAATTGGTAGATGGCAAGAATGGATACCGTCAAAATCTGTGCACATGTGTGAAAAATCACCTATCATGCATTTTAGGCTGTAGTGTGGACTGCATAATCTGGACGGTATATTTTTTTCTGAAACTCAATAAAAATGCCACTATGTATATGGAGCACTTTAATTATAAATCAGCATTTTAAATGAATACTAACTAGTCTACATGTAGTCTAAATATTTTTTCTAGATAGTGAGCATAGTGTTTTTGCTATTTTTTTGTTGTAAACAAATACTTTGAAGCTATTTTATCTGACCTTGATTATTGAAAGTATTCAAGACTATTCCAAGTTCATTCGGAATCAAGTACACTAATCAACGCAAACACAACACAGCCATGTGTTCATCCAGTAATCGCTCTTCTCCGAACACAATGTCCTCTTCAACATTCATAGCGTATCTTACAAACACCACACACTAAAAGCTGCTCACTGGTCAATCGATAGAGATCTTATCAGTAAAGCCTATCCACTATGGCCTCTCCGTGCGGATGAGCCATGAGGTACAGTAAATCTGAAGAGATTCAGCCTTTCTCCGCAAACTGGAGATTCAGACTATTGCCGATGCATTATCCAGACACAGAGTGTAAAGCTGAAGCTGTTTCTCAGCCAAGTTTATCTGAGGCTCAGTGTCAATGTGACTCAGAGATGAGACTTTCATGGCTTTCCTTCTGATGAATGGAGCTACTAATCTGAAACATGAGGCACAGAAGTCTCAGACAGCAGCTGTAATGATGCAAAATAAAAGCCATGGCAGACTAAACTTTGAATAATGATAAACCTAACGTTAAATAGGGATCAATGATGAGATGTTTTATTGTAGTGTGCATTAAATTACATAAACAAAAGTGATGTTATAGACACATTAAGCATGTTAAATGCAAGTCAAGTGTCTACTTTAGGGTTTCTAATGTAACTTGAACTCTGACTTGGAGTTTTAAAAGGAATAGCTGACCCCAAAATATTACATTTACTCACTATTTACTCAACCTCAAGTGTTTTTTTTTCTTCTGTTAAACACAAACAAATCTATTTTGATAGAAGCATAATTTGTAATTATTGACCACCTACCATATATAGGCCAATGGTTACAGATTTTCAGCTTTTATCAAACTATCTTTAGAAGAAAGAGACTCAAGTAAAGTGTGAGTAAATGATGACAGATTTTTGGTTACACGTCATTTACAGTGTAACTATTCACAATAACTACATATACTTATATTGTTAGGGTTAGGATTTGGGTTAGCATTAGGGTAGTTACAAGTAATTATGCATAATCAATTGTAATTTTTATAGAAAAAACTTACAACTTGTCTAACAATGACATCTTTAAATTAAATGTTAAATATTTTTTTTTTTTATTAAAAAGGTATATTTTAAGTAACAATTGCTGAATGTTTTGAAAACAATTAATTTTATTTTTACAGGTATTTTCGGTAAATCATTGTAATATCTATGACATTTAATGTGAGGTTTATTGCAGTCAGATTTCTACAATGAATTAAGTTAATTCAGAAGAGAAAAATATTATTTTATAAATATATCCTTTCATAATGTCATGTAAGGGTCTGGGACAACAGAGATGAGGGTCTGCGCTCAGTTTATTTAAGAGAGTGAAGCAGGCAACGGTCAAAAAGGGGCAAACAAGGGCATACAGTATATTCAAGAGCATAGCCAAATAGTCAGGTCAGGCGGCATGACGTCAGGAAGGATGAATAAAACTATGGTCAAAAACATGGGAATCCGAGACAAGTATAACGCTTAAATGATGCTCTAAACAGAAACAAGACTCAGCAAAGGTTGTGTGAATGTGTGGCGTATATATATATATATATATATATATATATATATATATATATATATATATATATATATATATTCAATGTAATCAGTGAAGATGAGCTGTGTCAGTGAGTGTTTAAATGGACACTAATAATCCGGTTTTAACACAGTTAAGACAATACTCTGATTAAGAGTCCACCATATAAACAGCTATTTTGATTAACTTAATTAATAGTTAGTAATTGATTACTGATGTCCATGTAAACATAGTGAGTGTGTGAGTGTCCAGGTTATTGTCAGCTGTAGCAGGAGTCGATGGGTGGAAAGAGTTCTGGGAGTTGTAGTTTGTTATAAATACCTGATGTAATCTCCAGCAGAGAAAACACGGCTGGCGATCACAACACATCCATTCAATAATAGTCCATCTACATTTTTATTTTGCACCATAAAGTCTAACATGACAAAGTTTAACTTTGTAATTTCAAGCATTTTCCTCAAAGCTGCATTACACTAAACAAACAAGGTAAATTAAACTAGACTAGACTACAGTAGACAATGAAAAGTAAAATTATTTAAAATGTAACTGTAAGACATACAGTTGAAGTCAGAATTATTAGCCCTCCTGAATCAGTAGCCCCTGTTTAATTTTTTCCCCAGATTCTGTTTAATGGAGAGATTTTTTCAACAAATTTCTAAACATAATATAATAATATAATAACTTATAATATAATAATTAATAACTTATTCATTCATTCATACATTCATTCATTTTGGCTTAGTACCTTTAATAATCTGTTCAGCTTCAGTTACAGTAGGTTAAACAATTTCAAACCTCTAAATATAAAATTTAAGCCATTCTTTCATGAGAAAGCAAACCAAAATAATTAAGGATTCATCACATGATGCTTATTTTCAATTCAACTACTCTGCATAATGAGCATTTCACTAGCTAAATGACCTAATATTTACAAATAACTATAATAATAACAAGCCACAAGCCCTTAAATCTGCCAAATTTGCTTCAATGCAGATAAACCGGTCCTAGGGGTCCAATATGGTAGGAAGGGTCTAATTTTGCTGCATATAACAGTGTTGTAACAAATAAAAGCTCATCTTCATTATCAAATCTGCCCATAATAGATATTTAAGTTTGAAAGATGTCAAACTGAGCATGTAATAATGACTTATAAATATATATTTTTTTCTTTACTCAATGTTTAACACATTTAAAAGGCCAAATAAGTCAAAACAAACATGAATTGATATTCCTAAATAACTGCAGTCTATTGCAACGATTGCAAAGATTGAAACACACACACACACGCACACAAACACACACACACACACTGAGAGAGTTTGTTTGCTCACCCATCTCAGCAGGCTGTGTTGTAATATGTCGTGATTATCCCTGATCGTCAGACAGAAAAATCGCACATAAATTTTCACTTAATTACAGCGGCGAAGGGAAGGAAACCTGCGGGTGAAAGCGAATGGGGCGTGAGGATCCCCACAAGAAAACGCCACGCTTTCTGATTCCTCTGCCTCAGAGCGAAATATCTGTTTCACTTCAAAATATAAGCCTGTTTCTGTGTCATCACATTATATAGTGCTAAAGGTCTCATTGAAATGCAGAGAGTGGTTACACATTAGTGCACAAAGGTTGTGCAAAGGTGAGAGGAGAGAATGAGGAAATGACACTTAGGACTGCTGTCATTTTCGGGCATTCTGGAAATTTCTGCTGTGCCAGTACAATTTTAATCACATCATTTGATGTATATTGATTCCAGAAGGGTCATTCAAGACAATTTTTGGCAATCAAAAGAAATGGCAAGGTTATGAAAAAAGATAAAACATTATGAAATTAAATTGTTTTCCTTGCCATCCTCTGGGCTGAAAATAATCAGAATGTTGACGGGACATAAATGAAATGGTATTTTGATTAGAGAGAGACACAACTGTCTGAGAAGTGACCTCAACGGCGGATGTTTATTGGCGGAAACAAATCAGATACTTTGAATTGAAGAAGGCTCTCTGAAGGATAATAAAAGGACAGTGACTTATACAGTCAAAAAATGTGTTTGCTGTTTTTCAAACTACTTATTTAAAATGATCTGAAACAACAATCTAAATAGTTTTATGTTCAATCCACTTAAATTTGTAAAAAACGAATGAGATAATTTAATTACTTCATGTTGTCATAACACAAATCTATTGCGTAGAACCCAACCCTTTTTTTTGAAGTGTAAGAAATGACATTTCTGAAGGTATTTGAAAAAACATAAGAATATAACTGGGTTTTACTGCAGTTATTTGTTCATTAATTACATTTAATTATGCCATAATGTAAGACAAGAAACACTGCAAATGTAATGCAAAAACAATAAAATTAACTGTAAAAAAATAATAAATAAAAAAAGTTATTTTTTTACCAACACTAAAATCCACAGCTGTCTTTTATATTTTTTTTTATTCATTACTTTACATTTAATAGTTTAAAATAAAAATGGAGTTACTGAATATCATTTTATCTTAGTTTCATTAAGTTATTAAATATAATATAAGGCATTACTGAATGCGTTGTGTTCATAAAAATAAAACAAATAAACAAACTAAGTGTCATTTTATTAATTATATTTAAAATGTCATCTATACATTTATTTTATTTATCATTAGCATATAGCAAGTGCAACTGAAATAGAACAGAATTTTATAATTCATACCGCTTTGAAAATGAAATAAAATAAAAAATAATAATAAATAAAGTGAATAAAATAAAAAAATAGTAAAATAAAATAAATAAAAATAATAATTAAAAATACAATAAAATAAAATAATAACATAAAATAATAAAATAAAATAAATGAAAACAATAAAAAAATGAAATAAAATAATAAAATAAAATAAAATAAAATAAAATAAAATAAAATAAAATATTTTATCCACACTTTTTAATCCACATTTCTTAAAACTAAAGATGAAATCAAAAGAATGAGAACCATTGCCTCATTTTTTTTTTCCATCTACTGCTTTATCAGCAGTTGAATGACCTCCAATTGCTTTGTGTAGAGTTGTATTTGCCATACTGGAGCAATTAAACATATTGTTACTAAATGCTGCCAGGAGACGCAGCAGAAGAACTGCAATAACTCACATAATGAGGGCTGAGAGCCATTTGCTGTTGGAGGTGTTGGCAGACTATTGCGTTGCAGTGCTGTTTTCCATTTTACATAGCATTAATATAGCATTACTATTAATTGTGCTAAAGCTGCTGCCTCCTTGTTCCTGCATAGTCCATACTCAGAAGCAAAAACACCTGACCAAATGATCAAAACACAACACAACATGCTTTCCAATCTTATCTACTTTAATGCAAATTCAAAACGGGCACTAGCAAAACTAATAGCATGAAATGTCAGCCTGATCTCACAGGGAACTATTAGTGGCTAATTTGTAAGAATTTGTTCAAGTTCAGTCGTATGGAAATTTGCATTTTTTTTAAAAAGGAGGCGTGCATCCAACTCCACGTAATAGTTCATACAAATAAACCAGTAAATTAAAAGGTTATGAATTGTGATTGTGTTGGAAATGTTGGTTCATGTTTGTCTATTTTAGCTCCCATGGAAAGTCAGGAATTAAGATCAGAAGATAAATTTTGACATTTGAAAATTTGACTTTTCATAGTGTACATCATTTAATTATCACTTTATTTTGTTGTTAAACTTTTCTAAGTTCAAAATAAATGCATGACTGAAATATTAAACACAATAAATGACAATTTATTTTATTTAGTTTTATTTATGTTTTTCTCCAAATGATCATCTTTTGTGTTCAATTAAAAAAACTCAAAAAGGTTTGTAACAAGTAAAGGATGACTAAATAACCAATCTTTCATTTTTGGGGGTAAACTATCCCTTTAAATTTAGATTAGATTTTTGGTCATTAGAGACTTTGTCATGTGGAACCTGTTGACAAAAAGAAGTTGTTATGCCAACTGATCTTTTTTGTTTGTATATTTACTGTTGTTGCAGTGTAAATATTAATTTACATACAGAGTAACGCTACTTAATCATATGTACTAAGGAAGTGGGTTTAGGATTTGTTGCATACAAGTATGTATAATTAATTGCAATTATTATAACAAATACATAGAACACACTCTAAAAATAACTCAAGAGATCTGTTACCACTACATAGTTTAATACATTATTGTAACATAAATATACTAAAATGCTGATTAGAATAAAACTTTTAAGTTGCCTGAATAATTTTATTACATTTTCAAAACATTAAAATATTGAAAATATAGGGGGAAAAAGGAACATATTGATAATTACATCAATTTAAAAATGTGGCTAAATATATCTGTCACTTACTTTAAAACAATATTTAACTTGTAGCTACCCAAAAAAAAAATGCAACTTAATTGCAACCCAATAGCAACCCAAACTCAATTTTTCCACACTATTGGAGTTGTTTTGTATTTTTAAGTCCACACACTGATGTTTTTTGTTATTTTTTTGTACTGATAATATGGGACAGTATGTGTTTTTGTTTTGTAAAACAATGAAAACCTGTGGTTTAATACAAATAAAAAAAAAAAAATACTGGAAAACCAAAAATGTTGTTGTTAAATGTATTTCTTACAAGCATGAACAGTAAATTTGAAAACAAACAAAAAATTAACAATTTTAGCTATTTAAGTCATTTGAGGTTCTAAACCTGAAAATGTGCAAATAAATAAGTATATTAAACTGGATTCATTTTCAATTTTAATTAAAAAAAACTAATTTAAACAACTTATTTTTTTTAAGTACTTGACTTAAAATGTTGTGATCTGGCTAACATTATAAAGTTTGTTGTCTGAAACTCATTTTGTTAAATGTTGTCATAACCTTAAATATATAAAAATGCAAACTGTTGCGTTATTTTTTGTTTTTGTTGTGTCTTAACAATATTTTTTAGAGTGTATGTGACGAAAATAAAGTGTTATCAATTCCTATTTTAATCAATCAACTGGGGAAATACTGCATGGTTATAACATTTAGTTAATTTTATTTTTTTCAAATTCACTTGCCTATAGGAACCAAGAATGAAATAGGCTTATTTTTCAACTTTCCTTGAGTTAAACAGTATTTCTGAATCCATTCAGCCAATCTACATGTCAGGTGGGAGCACTTTTAGCTTAGCTTAGCATAAATTATTGGATTGAATTAGACTATTAGCATCTCACTTAAAGTTTGTATAAATTTCCAATGTACAGTAAGTACAAGAGTATAGCTTCGCCAGAACTGGGTTGCAGCTGAAAGAGCATTCGTTGCGTAAAATATATGCCAGAATAGTTCATTCGTCTGTGGTGACCCCTGGTAAATAAGGGACTAAGCTAAAGGAAAATTAATTAATAAGATTGTACTTGCTAGCCGTATTGACAGAAAATAGCAACTCATTTTACTTTGGTCTTAATACACGATGTAACTAACAGTCAAGCTTTAAAAAGGAAATTTATACGATGCTAATGGTCTAATCCGAGCCAATGATTTATCCTAAGCTACGCTAAAATCACTTCAGTTAGACCTGGAGGTCGGCTAAATGAAATAGCAAAACTCAACTATTTAACTCTAGTGACTTGAAAATGAATTTATTTCCAAAAAAGGAGAAGTGTTCCTTTAAAACCCGAACCTTTCAAAACTTTCTAAATTCATGAAGGACTTTAAACTTCACCTGGGTCACAGACGGCTTGACATAATATTTCATTAGCGTTTCGTCAGCCTGGTGTCTTCCTCTTTGCCCTTAGGCTCAGGGATGTCTGTCTGTGAAGCATATCACAGAGTATCTGTATGAATTACTAATAGAAGATCTTTATTTGGGCCTAGATCTTCATCTGTGTCACTGTGACAAAAGGCCCCAAATCTCCTGTCGTCGTCTTAATCACCGCACGCCATATGCTTCCTCCTGAGACCTGTCAGATCTTCTACTTCACCACTAGCAGATTCATAACCATATCTGACACCATAACTCAAATCTTACAGCGATGAACAGGAAATTTAGATCACTAAATCACAGAACTGATCTGCCTTTAAAGAGAAAAATCTCACGTTTTACTACGGGTGTGACAAAAATGGTATTTCAATATGCTTTTGGGATTTTTCAATAATAAAAATTTAACAATATATTGCTGAGTGTGTTTCAGTTCTGGTCTTGGCTAGTTTAGGGCTGCCATGGATAAATATTATACTAAAACCTCCAGAAGGGGGCAGAAAGTCATTGGGCCCTATCATAAACTCAGCGAAATACACTCATACACTCAGCGAAATAAGTCGCAAGACGTGTTTCCAAGACGTGTTGCTAGTTACAGACCAACTAAACTTTAATTTTCACGTTTTCCACCACGTAGTTTAAATAGTAAATCCGTTTGCGCCACTTTGTGGACTCATGGGTGTTCTGGTCTGAAAAAGAGGTGTGTTAAGGCGCATTGTTGGCTTTTGTACATAGCACCGCATAACCTGTATATTTATAATAAATCTGTACATACAATTCAACATACAGATTTCTTGACTAACTGCATCTCTATTTAATGTTTATCGTCTTTTTTCATATTTATTTTGTGATGTCACTTGTCTCTTTATGTACACTGGAAGTTTCTGTAGCCAAAACAACTTCCTCGCGTGTGTGAAGCACATGTGGCATAAAACTGATTCTGATTTTGAAAATAGACTTGCTCAAAAGAGCAGCTGAAAGCAGGTCTAAAGTCCAGCGCTGAGCGCGTCAGTTATGTGGCTCGCTTAAACATTGCTTAATACACACAGGATGTACAGCAATACACAAATATCTTTACAAATGAAAAATAATTTAGGGATTAAAATGTTACAAAAAATAAAATAAAATAAATAAATTGCTACATAAATATAAAAACCAGTACCTCCATGTCTTCTACACCTCGGGGGCCTTTTTCAGTTTATTCACGACAACTTGCTTTTGTACAATGTTATTATTATCATAAGTATTATTTATTATATGCATAATTATAATTGTTTTGCTAAAAACAAGCTTAGATTTGTCTACCTTTCAGGTTTTGGACCATGGCATGGCATGTGTATTTGGATATAACTCAGTTTTTTGAACGCACTTCCTTTATATTGTTTATTTATTCGTTTGCTGGAAATTAGAACTGAATTTAGAAATAGTTTTGAAACAAATCTTTTGCTGAAGAAACAAAATTAATTATGTAGGCTAATGTATGTCGTCAGTGGAGAGCGTACAACACTGTTTCCTTATTCACGAAAGAGAGAAAGTGAAAGTAAAGGCCAAATGGAGGAGGCACATTATTCTCTTGCTGTAGATGCTGTTTAACTGTTTTCTTAACGGTTTTGAAATGTTTCCACTTACAAAGTCCACCATGTAAATAGCAAACTTGCCATGGAGCGACGCAACTGACTTTCAAAGGGAACGGGAGATGAGACTCTGATTGGTTTATTCTCAAAATACACCAATAACTCTTTAAGAAAATTAAGAGAATAAGCTGAATCCTGTTAGACCATGTGCCACAGCGCAAAGCAGATTTTCCTGTCCTTTAAGTAGCAAAAGTGGATTCGGACACATTCTTAATGCTTTTGCAGCCTGCGCTTTAGACTTTGCGCCTAGGGTGTTAAAATAGAGCCCATTGTCTGTATGAGTTATTTATTAAATCAACTGTTCAAAACAGCTGATTCATTTAGACATGAAACTACTCAATAGGTGCATGCTTCGCTGCTATATATTAGGTGACCAACAATATGCGATACATCTGAATACAGACTATTTGAAAAACATTAGGCGAGAAGTACCTCAAATACATTTTTAATGGTTATAATGTAAATTCAAATGTAGAACCTACATGAGTATTATGTGATTTATAATAAATTATTGACTCAATTATTGTACTCACAAAATATTAAAAAAGATCGAAATTTCTAAAGTTATTTTGAAATTTCACGTGTAAAACAAATTAAGTAAATATTATTTGTTTACACACTCAAACGCAAACAAACAACTATACTGTCATCATACATATGTTTTACTTTTTTATTGTTTTAATAATACCAAATGTTTCCAGCACCAAATTACAATTCAAAGTATTTCTCAGAAATTATGTGACAAATAAGTAATGAATGAGCTTTGAAATTGGTAATAAATGTCATTTTAAAACATTTTTAAAAGCTAAATACTAGCTAGTTAGCTAGAAATTGTGAATTTGACAGATTCTGCTAAATTGATTAATTATGAAAATTTGATCATGTACAATTGAAGTCAAAATTGTTAGCCCCCCTGAATAATTAGCCCTGTTTTTTTTTTTCCCCCAATTTCTGTTTAACGGGGAGATTTTTTCAACACATTTCTAAACCTAATAGTTTTAATAACTCATTTCTAATAACTGACTTATTTTATCTTTGTCATGATAATAGTAAATAATATTTGACTAGATATGTTTCAAGACACTTCTATACAGCTTAAAGTGACACATTTAATGGCTTAACGAGGTTAATTCGGTTAACTAGGCAGGTTAGGGTAATTAGGCAAGTTATTGTATAATGATTGTTTGTTCTGTAGACAGTCAAAAAATAAATAAATGCTGAAAGGGGCTAATAATTTTGTCCTTAAAATGGTGTTTAAAAAATTTTAAAAACTGCTTTTATTCTAGCCGAAATAAAAAAAAAAAATAAGACTTTCTCCAGAAGAAAAAAAATATATATATTATCAGACATGCTGTGAAAATGTCCTAGCCCTGTTAAACTTTATTTGGGAAAAATTTAGAAAAGAAGAAAAAAAAAAATTAAAGGAGGGCTAATAGTACTGTAAGTACTTAACATTCTTAACATTACACACATATATAAAAGCATTATATATTATTATATATTCATATATACATTTTAAAGTTTAATAAATCTTGTAAGTTTGTCAGATTTTTTATGAAATATATATATATATTTTTTTGTAAAAAAAAAATGCTAACTTTTACAAGGCATTGTATGCAATTCCTAGGCATTGTACAGAATGCCAAGTATCATTTACGCAAAGTGTCAGAAGAGCACAATAAAAGCATTTATTGATCATTCTGTATTCTAAAGTGAAAGGAATATGAAATAAAGCATATAATCTTACCAGAAAAACAACAACAGCAGAACTGAGATTGAAGCATTCATTGCAGTACACCTAGTTAAGATTGGAATAGCATTTAAAATTGTACTTAATTTTCTTCGTTTACACAAAACACTTCATATTTTGTCACTTTAGTCTTGCACATTTATTTTTAACGAATTAGTTTAGAACCTTAGCTGGATGATATACTCTAATGTCGTGTGAAGAATTATTGCAATATTGTCTGTGATGTGGTAGTGTAACCTCATACTGGAAATACTCTGTCTTTCAATAATGTTTAACACACATGCTTTGATTGCCATAATCAAATAAGAACCCAAGCGCCACCGCCAACATCAGTGGTGGGAAAAATGGTGGGGGTAGACCATTTACATACTTTGCCGCACAGCAACTCTGCATTATATAGAATGCCTAAGTTGTAATCACTTCATACTTTGATTTTCAGTTTTTAGGCATTCTCTACATTTCCTAAGCATTCTATAGAATGCTGGACTTTGACAATGTCTGTTTTATTTTATTTCATTTATTTATTTGTTTTTCTTTCTCTCTTTTTTTTTTTTTTTTTTTTTTGGTGATAAAGACATTTGAAGGAATTTCTGCCTTTTTTTTTTTTTTGGTCAAATTCTGCTTCATCTCAACTCAAATCCAGTATTTATACTGAGAATTCAAACACTGTTCGAGGTGCACAAAACTAAAGAAAACGCTCCACCAGCCAAACACAGAGCCAATGACAGCGAACCAAAACCCAGACAACAGATCTTCACTGGTTTCAATCCAGTTCTATTTCAGCTCAGATTGAAAATCTTTCCAGCTTTATTCTTAGTCCATATGTTTGATGGCATTCTGTTGAGCTGCCACAGCCCTCCCGCTGGCAACGATCCTTCATCTAAAGCTGCCAGTCACTGATTTGTGGCATAAATTGTGGATAAAAAAAAGATGGAAGAGAGACAGAGATCTGGACAGCTTAATGATCAGTCACAGAGCTTTATAAACCCCTGCACGTCCACTCTGACAGTGATCCACATCTTCAACAAAGTAGCGGTCCGGCCAAACACAGCGAGCGAATCAATTAAGCTCTCGGTTATTACGGTATCTCTATATCCAATATCACTCACTGACACACTCCGTACACTATACGTTTCATATTTCTGCTCTTACATGTACGTCTACCACTGACGCTCTTGTTTGACAGGACATACAGAGGAAAATCTGACACTTCTGTAAAAATACAATGCGGAAAACACAACGCCCCTCAGCCCTGACAACAATGCGCCGTCTCACTATGTATGTGAAATTGCAGTTTGCTTTCATACACTCCAATAGCTTCAATTGTGACAAGATCAGGAACACAATAACAGTAATCATCATTTTATGGAAGCGGCGTACACTTTTTCTTCTTGGTTTTTTTGTGTGTTCATATTCACACGTTGAACTTTTCTTCACTGTTTTTTTAACATATAAATAAATCTGCGTTTGCAGCTTATTTCCTATTGGACTGACGTTTATTACTGTACATTTAAAAATAATTAAATGTTAATGATATTTAAATGTTAACGATAATTGAATTCTAATGATAATGCATTCATTCCATCATTCACTCATTTTTCTTTGACTAAGTCTCTAATTTTATCAGAGGTATTCCACAGTGGAATGAACCGACAACTATTTCAGCATATGTTTTACACAGTGGATGCCCTTCTAGCCGCAAACCAGTACTGGTAAACACCCATACACTCTCACATTCACACACACTCATACACAACGGACAATTTCAAGAGTTTGCCCTTGGCTGATGGTTGATTATAAAACGTTTGGCATGCTATCCCGGGAGAGAGCTCTGAGCTTGTGAGATCCTTGAGCCTGGGGCTCCCCCCTGTTGCAGAGCGAGAGGGGAGTCTGAGTTCAGGTAGGTCTCGAGAACTCCCCTGCTTGATAATGGTAAGACTTGGACTGGGCTGAATTCAACGCTTGTCTATGATGTCGATTTAGATTTTTCAATTTACTTATGCTACATGTTTTTGGTCTGTGGGAGGAAACCGGGGAAAATCCACGCAAACACGGGGAGAACATGCAAACTCCACACAGAAATGCCGACTTGAACAGGTAAGATCTAAGCCAGTGACATTCTTTCTGTCAGGCAATAATGCTAACCATTAGGCCTCTGTGCTGTCCTGACAAGGAAAGGGGAGGAGTAGAGGTGGAAGGGGGGATTCTTCAAGACAAACATGGCTAAGGTAAGATACTCTGGTTATTTATAGTGATTTAGGAATCATCTGATTGGTGGATCATGTGTTAGCTAATGAGGACCAGCTGCTTTCAATCATAAGTGTGTGCTCCTCTCGAAATTAGTTTATAAATAAACTTCACTTCTTCCAATTCCCTTGCACCGAAAGTCTTTTGACTGTGGGGGAAACCTGAGCATCTGGAGGAAACCCATGCTAACATGAGGAGAGGATGTAAACTCCACACATAAATGCCAAATGGCCCAGCCAGAATTTCAACCACCGACTTTTTAACCCATGAGCCACTGTGCTGCCTTATAGTAAATGCATGTGCTGGTAAATATGGGTGTCTGTTTTGCAGTAATCTCTTGTATATTTACAGATTAACAGATTAACAAGTGTGATGTCCACAGTGAAGTGGCTGTGCTTAGTTTACCAGCATGCACTGTTGAAGGAAAAAATTGCAATCTGTTCTCTTGAAAATATACAAGACTATTCACTGATTTTTGGGGAGAACTGGGACTCTTTACTATGTTTTACAGCACTTTTTAAGTCTAATGTATTTGAATTAATGAAAAAGTAACACTTAATTAACTCATATAAAATGTAGCTTTTATATCACATAAATATGTCAAATACAAATTTAACTTGTTACTATATCAGATTTTGGCATGAGAGAATTTACTAAATGTTTTTGCAAATTTTTGCAATGTATTTTTTTCATACGCAAACTCTTTGAAGTCTCTTATTCAGTGATAGTTACGTAACTATAGTTGAAGTTAGTTAAAATGTTATTTTTTTACTTGCAATAAACTGAATGCTTTGTGAAAGTAAAAAGCAGGGATAATTATTAGGTAGTGCTGTCGCCTCACAGCAAGAAAGTCACTGATTCAAGCCTCGACTGAGTCAGTTGGCATTTCTGTGTGGAGTTTTCATGTTATCCCAGCATTCACGTGGGTTTCCTCTGGGTGTTCCAGTTTCCTCCGCTGACTAAAAACATGCGTTACAGGTTAATTGGGTATTCTAAATTGGCCATAGTGTATCAGTGTGAATATATATATATATATATATATATATATATATATATATATATATATATATATATATATATATATATATATATATATATATATATATATATATATATATATATACAGTTGAAGTTCGAATTATTAGCCCCCTTTTGATTTTATTTGATTTTTTAAAAATATTTTCCAAATGTTTAACAGAGCAAGAAAATTTTCACAGTATGTCTGATAATATTATTTCTTCTGGAGAAAGTCTTATTTGTTTTATTTCGGCTATATTAAAAGCAGTTATTAATTTTTTAAAAACATTTTTGGCACAAAATTATTTGCCCCTTTAAGCTATTTTTTTCAATAGTCTACAGAACAAACCATCATTATACAATAACTTGCCTAATTACCATAACCTGCCTAGTTCACCTTATTAACCTAGTTAAGCCTTTAAATGTCACTTTAAGCTGTATAGAAGGGTCTTGAAAAATATAAAGTAAAATATTATTTACTGTCATCATGTCAAAGATAAAATAAATCCGTTATTAGAAATAAGTTTTTAAAACTATTATGCTTAGAAATGTGCTGAAACAATCTTCCCTCCACTAAACAGAAACTGGTGAAAAAAATAAACAGGGGCGCTAAAATATATTTATTAGCAATACCGATAATTTTTTTTATTGGTTATCTGTGTCCTCTAAAGTCACATCAGAAAATTTCCCTTCTTTATTTCATATAATAATTCAGATTCTTAACCTGCAGATTTTCCACTATACCCATTTGAGCATCGTGAAAACCCACACTCGTTACCCTTTGTGTTAGCCGCTTGTCACTTGCTCAGTAGCTGAGGTTAAATAAAGGGCTTAATTCTCTCCTATTTGCGTTATTAATTAGCAAAAAAAATCAGGAGGGGAGGGATTGAGGGAGAAAGCAGGGTAATGCAGCCGGGATGAGCTCATCAACACTGCAGTGAATGCTTTATTTATTAGTTGCGGTGTTCTAATGCGCCCTAATGACATTCATATTCATTACACCTTGCCCCAAGAGCACTTATTCTCACAACAGTGTGTGTGTAAAAGAGCGAGAGTGTATGAGAGAGTATATAACATTATTATTGTGTGTGTGTGTGTGTGTGTGTGTGTGTTCTCTCCTTCTTATTATGCTCTCCTTCTATGGACCTCTGGGAAGCCGCTGCACATAAAACCCTAGTTCATTATTCCTCAATTAATTTAGCGGCATGTTTAAAAGCTCTGCGTGTGTGTACCGATGTCATTATGCCGATGTAATCCCACGACTTCGCCTTCAGTGTTCTGATGGCGGTGATTGTGGGTGGTCGATATTGTTTAAAGCTTTTCTTTTTTTGTGCCAACGGTTCTGTGGGATGCACATTTTATGCTAGACATAGAGTGACGTCCCAAACTATTTTTTTAAAATTGGCTTTGTTCTGTTGAAAGTAAATATAATTTCAATTTGAGAAATTTAAACAAGCAATTAGGACAATACATTGCATTACAATGCAATACACATTGCAATACACGCTAAACTTGCAGTGATTTTAAACTAGTGCAGTGGTCACCAAACTTGTTCCTGGAGGGCCGGTGCCCAACAGATTTTAGCTCTAACTCTAATCAAACACATCTGAACAAACTAATCAAGGTCTTACTAGGTATACTTGAAACCCTGCAAGAACACCGGCCCTCCAGGACCAAGATTGGTGAACTAGAGGAAACAGCTGCCATGTATTAACACTGTAGTGCAATTACGTTGTACTACAAACTTGTCGCAGTGCATTTTGAATGCTAGTCTGGACCAAATATGGAATAAATTATTATTATTATTATTAGTAGTAGTAGTAGTAGTATTATTAATAATAATAATAATAATAATAATAATAATAATAATAATAATAATAATAATAATAATAATAATAATAATAATAATAATAATAATAAATAAATAAATAAATATTTTTTCTTGTTGTTTTATTCTCTTCTTGAAAAAAAATCTAGATTATTTCTAGTTTTTAATTAAATAATATGATCAATTTTTGATTGATTGAGAAACTGACAGACGACTTTATTATTATTTTTTTTAAATAACTGATCGATTAATTGATTGATTAAAAAGTTGGTTATTCCTGGTCACTCAACTGTTGCATCTCCACATTACTAATTTTCTGCTATTTTCTGTCCCATTTAAAAAAGTATTCAAAAAAGCAGATTTGATTACCTAAGTCATGGTATCTGACTTAGATACAATCCTACAATGTTCATGATATAATCAACACTTTGAAAACCTTACAAGGTATGGTTATATAATAAATAAATAATAGTCCTAAAAAATCTAGTTTATTTCTAGTTTTTAAAAAATATGGTCAATATTATTAGTTCATTTAAGAATTTGTATTTATTTATTTATTTATTTATTTATTTATTTATTTATTTATTTATTTATTTATTTATTTATTTATTTATTTATTTAATATTTAAAACAGAACAAACACACTGTTGTCCAATGATTTGTCTTATTGACCTAACTTGCCAAGTTATTCAAATTAAACTTAGTTAAACATTTAAATTGAACATTAGTATCTTGCTAAATAAATACTTATCAAAACTATTATATTTAAAAATGTAAAACATCATTTGGGAAATATTTTTAATCATTAAAATTTCATAAAAAATGTAATACCATTGCCCTGCCACAGTGCATTGGATGCATCATTTAGTGTTTATATAAGCAAACATGGACAGTATAGAATTCAAATATGACCACATTCCAATTATCCAAGGCAGTATAGGGCAAAAATCACCACTTACGGCCACAGTTGCATTCTGGGTAAGACAGATATACAGAGAAAAGCTCACGGGGGTCACTGTCATTAGAAAACCACGTCAGTGATGATTCAGTCATAAATAGATGGACTGATAATAGTTTGTCCCACTCAGATGGTTTCCAGGGGGAAGGACAGCAATTAGATATATTCCATAGGGAGCAGAGATGCAGGTCAGGCTTGTTATGAAGATGCTGAAAAGACTGCTGGATGCTGTTTGCTACTGTTGACTGCCTGACACGCATAATTTAGTGCTGAAAAATTCAATATATTATATATATATATATATATATATATATATATATATATATATATATATATATATATATATATATATATATATATATATACATATATATATATTGATATAAAAATTGCTATAAACAGGACAAGCATATTTCTTTGTGATTCCTTGGTGCCATACTTATTTTTAGAATATTCATTCATTCATTCATTCATTCATTCATTCATTTTTTTTTCTTTGTCTTAGTCTCTTATTTATCAGAGGTCACCACAGCAGAATAAACCACCAACTATTCCGATATACGTATTTGACATCTGATGTCTTTCCAGCCCCATCCCAGTACTTGAAAACACAAAAACACACTCATTCACACATGCACTCATCATTCATTCATTTTATTTTCAGCTCAGTCCCTTTATTAATAACAATAATATGTATGAAATTTTTTTTCACCGTGCTGCCTGTTTTTGTAAATGTTTACATTTATTTTAACTTTCTAAAAATAATAAAATAATTAATTTTGTGAAATCTTTATATTTATTGTAAGATCTAGAGAAAAACAAACAATGACTTGTTTACAAATAAATTATTATTTTTTAAATTAATAAATAAAGTTAAGTAAATTAAAATGAAATAAAAAAATTAAATTAAATTAAATTAAATTAAATTATATTAAATTAAACAAGTAAAATAAAATATAATGAATGAAAAAAAATATAATGAAATAAAAATAAAAAAGTAAATTAAATTAAATTAAATTAAATTAAATTAAATTAAATTAAATTAAATTAAATTAAATTAAATTAAATTAAATTAAATTAAAAAGTTAGCTTAGTAGTATTTGCAGATTTAAGTAGATTGAACATAAAACGATTAAGTTGTCCTCCACTTCAAAAAAACATCAGGAATTTGTTGTTTCATCTCATTTTATATGAGTAGTTTGAACAAACAGCAAGCATGATTTTTTTAAGTGTGCATATATGTACCCTGACATTAAACATGAAGATCTGAATAAGGAGTGGAATCAGCTGATCCTACTTATGGTTTTATGAATTTATGTTTTATTTCTGAAACTTTGAGACCGAAATAAAAGCAAAATGATCAGACACTAAAAGTTATACAATGCTTACATAACACATTATATTAGTTACAGGTAGACTAGAGTTGAATTTTCAAAATCAAAAGTCAACCTAGCACAGATAGATGTCCCATTATGCATTTTACAACCACAAATAGACACAAAATATGGAAACCGCTAATGTATTTTGTTTTTAGTATATTTCTTTAGTGTTTCTGAATACATGGCCATTTGTAAACACCTTGTAAGAAAAATATTAAATACTTTTTTTGAAAATGAACACTATGTCAATATCTATCGACCTCTCTGAAAGAAGTCTGAACTTCATGTTTTGTTCGTAGACACACGCTGTTATGCAGAAGTCATTCAGAGCCTGTATGTTCTCCATTCCCCATCTCTGCGGGGCATCTGCTGCCTCTATCCCCCATCCCCTCCCTCTGCTGCTCCGCCACCCTCTCCTGGGCTCACAGCCTGGCACAAAACACCATTGTGTGGCCGCTGAGAAAACAGGTGCTGCATCACAAGAGGCCAATGCTGCAAGACTCATTATAACACGAGACACAACAGTCTGTCTCCTTTCTGCTGTCCCGTACAATGACCAACAGGCCCACTGGCACTGCTCCATCGTCAAACATCTGTCTGAGGACCGTTAAGATGTTTTGAACCACAGTGAAGATGAGGGTGCTGACATGGAAAATATG
>NC_141040.1:8492500-8532500 GCF_052040795.2 Danio rerio
ATATATATATATATATATATATATATATATATACATATCGATTAAGATTACCATTATACTCACTGCATGAACATCAGTGATCCAATCAGAAATACTAAACAAAGCAAAATACAGCTAAAAAAATAACAACATTATGCATGTGTGATCTGAATATGAAGAAAGTATGAATGAATGAGTTCTGAGCACCAGATCCGGAACCTCTGAAATCTTCCTCCTCAACCGCCCTCCTCCCCTGTCCGCTGTTCACTTTCACTTTCTTCCGCTACTCCCCAACCCTCTACTCTTTCATCCGTGACAACCAAACTATCAGGTGTGAGTTGGAGGTAGTTGAAGTTAAACTATGCAGTGCTGCGGCCCTCCAGAAACAGTTTTAGACCATTGGCGTAGAAAGACAGACAGACTAGATAGATATATAGCTAGATAGATAGATAGATAGATAGATAGATAGATAGATAGATAGATAGATAGATAGATAGATAGATAGATAGATAGATAGATAGATAGATAGATAGATAGATAGATAGATAGATAGATATCTTCTGAAAGCTCTGTGCTGTAAGTGACAGTGTAAATGTTAGTGTTGTAAATGCTAATAATGTTTAGGCTTGTCACTGCTCTTTCTGAAGGAGGTTTTGGCTTGTTTTCTTGCTCTATTTCCTATCCCTGCAGCATGAATGAGGCAAGAGGAAGCTCTAAATTGTTTCATCAGCTCTCTCTCTCCTTTCTTTTGCGCCTCTCACCTTGTCATTGCTGGAGCAAACAGTGGCAGCTGGTTTTCCTGTGCTCCTCCACTATCGCTTCCTTAACCAGCCTGTCCTCTCGCTGTGCCAGTCAGATGGTGGGAAGCACCTTTCATGTGTTAATTGGGCTCTGTGTAACTGTAACATGACCAGATGAAACCCGCTCGGCCCCTCAGCAGCGATCAGACGCAGAGGAGACCACTGTTAACTGCTCACACAGGCCCACCCAAACAACATGGCATCAATTTAAAATCGATACACCTTCGAGATGTATCGACTAGGATGAAGCAATGCCTCTGAGACTTAGCAGAACAAGCTGAGAGTCTGAAATCAGTCTGTGGACTTCCACAGTTGTATGATAAACAAGAAAAACGGCCTTGTTTATGAGCAGTTAATTGCCTCGGTGAAAAAAACAACAACAACAAAAAAAAGGGTTACTATTAGTTAATATATTAGTAAGTAAAAATGTGGATTTTCATTTGTTGAATTGTCAATTGTGAATTTTTCAATGTTGAATTGATGTTTTCTAAAACAGAAACAATATTAACGTTTCTATAAATAAACAGATAAATAAACAAATGATACATTATAAAAAAAACAACAAAAATGTCAAAAAGAAATTTCTAAATTTAAATAAAAAAATACAAATGAAATAAAATAAAATTGTTTTAAATACTTAATCAAATCAAAAAAAACAATTATTTCGATTTTTTTACTAAATAAAATAAATTAATTAATTAATTTATTAATGCATAAATGCGTAAATAAATGAATAAATAATTTAATCTGATAATAAAATAAAATAAAACAAAATAAATATAAATAAATACATAATAAATAAATAAATAAATGCATAATAAATGCATAATAAATAAATACATTAAATTACTATAAATTAAATTAAAAATAAATAAATGAAATAAAACAAGTGAAATAATGATATTAAATAAATTTTTCATTTTTTAAATGTAGATTTTTAAATACAAACTGTATTTAATGTGCTAAAATAAATAAATAAATAAATTAATTAAAAAGAAAGAAAGAAAGACAGAAAGACAGAAAGAAAGAAAGAAAGAAAGAAAGAAGGAAAAAAATCTAATAATAAAATAAATTAAATAAAAACATAAATCATCTAATTTTAAATTAAATTAAACTAAATTAAATTAAATTAAGCAACTAATATTAAAAGTTTAATAGTATGGCTCACCATCATCAGAAGATAAAAAAAAGCAAAATTTTAAACAGGTATCAGACTTACTTGCAGGGCAGACATGGAGCATTTTGGAAGCAATTTAGATGCTCAACCCTACATGCGAAACGTAAAGCCCTAATGCCAGTAAATCAGGAGAATTAGTCTGCCCCACAAAAAGCAAAATGCATTGCGAATTTAAAGCCCAAGTACAGTCATGAGAGGCTGCAGTGTGCAGAAAAGCAAGCCGGGTGAACGGCCACTGTAAGCCTCCGCCGAGGGGATTTAAACAGCCATTTGATTTCCAGCTCCAGCCACTGCCTGGCCACGCGCCGCACATTGTGTGCAGAACATTTAATTGCGAATGGAGAGAGCATGTCGCAGATCCACACGGCGCTTTATCTGAGAGAAACACACAGAGAGGAGCCGCGAGTCGCTCCAATTACTGCCATTATCTCTCCGAGAGGGGGAGAGAGAGACTTCTGCGCTAAGCATGTGCCCATTCTGGCCCTGCTTTTCTTTCCATTTTCATTAGCCTCTCTCTTCACCTTTGCTCTGTACATCTGGAATCGCATAATCCTTGATACTATTCAGTGCAGCTGGCTCAATGTCCTGCAGTCGCAATCTGGGAATGTCATATTGTCACTTTCAGGGAGAAATGCTATTGTTTGGTTCACCTTTTGTGATTCGAACATGTGCAAATAAATAAATGAAGAAAAAAAAAAAAGAAGAGCTGTGGCATTGCAGTCAACACGTGCTTAATAAATGTACTGTAGGTCTTGGCGTCTGCTGTGTATGCTGTTTTCTGATTGGATATTCATGAGACGTGCCATGTCATTCCTAGATGACAACCAATGAAACTAATAATATTGTCACTTTCAGGGAAAAATGCTATTGTTTGGTTCACCTTTTGTGATTACAAAAGGTACATGTGCAAAAAAAAAAAAAGAAACAAGAAAAGAAAAGAAAAGAAAAGAAAAGAAAACAAAAGAAAAGAAGAGCTGTGGCATTGCAGTCAACACGCGCTTAATAAATGCCCTGTAGGTCTTGGCCTCTGCTGTGTATGGAATGAGAATATTCAGGTTTTGTTTCAGTGTTAACCAAATCAAATAACCAAAAATTCTCATAAAGCAAACAAGAATATGAAGATTGAAGTTATGGTCTGAGTTTCATTGCATTATATTTATAATTTATTAATAGTACAAATAACATAAAAAAAAATAAAATAAAATAAAATAAAATAAAATAAATAAATAAATAAATAAATAAATAAATAAATAAAGTAAAAATAAATAAATAAATAAATAAATAAATAAATAAATAAATAAATAAATAAATAAATAAATAAATAAATAAATAAAGTAAAAAATAAAATAAATAAATAAATAATAAGAAATTTTTAGTTTTGGACCCAATGCAATTTCACCCAAAGTGGACAAAACTTGAAATATTTTAAAGTAAAACTATTATTATGATGGACGGATGGACGGACGGACAGACAGACAGACAGACAGACAGACAGACAGACAGACAGACAGACAGACAGACAGACAGATAGATAGATAGATAGATAGATAGATAGATAGATAGATAGATAGATAGATAGATAGATAGATAGATAGATAGATAGATAGATAGATAGATAGATAGATAGATAGATAGATAGATAGATAGATAGATAGATTACCATAAATAATTAACAGATTTAATAAATGCTCAAAAAGCTTTGTGTATTAACTAATGCTTTCTGGAATACTTGATTCTGATTGGTCATTTATGAGACGTACTATGTTATTCCCAGATAACAACCAGAGAAATAATAAGAATGCTAAATGTACATTATCCCTTACTTAACAAATGAAAATTTACTGTTAAGTGTAAAGTCCCGTCCAACATAAACACAGCTCTAATGTCAAATACAGTACACAGCCTCGATGAAAAAAGATTATGAAAAAAAAAAAAAAAAGATACTGCTGTAGTTCCAATCCAATCTCACGGCAAATTGTAACTTTTTGATTTAGTGCCCAATTCATATGAATTTGTACAATCTAATTTGTAAAATTTACTATGATTGGCTTATCGTCCAATGATGGTTGGGTTTAGGGGTGGGGTGGGGTTGGGTTGGGTGCCATACCTCCACACCTCCTAAAATCGTACATTTTTGTACGACTGAATACAAATTAGCCACTAATCTGACAAAATGTAAAATACTTCATCTTTTCTTGTGAGATCAGGTTGGAAGTTTCTATCGACAGGATTCATCAAAAACAACATCAGAATTTAAAATGACAGAATACAAAACTGCTGCAGCATTTATAATAAATACAACATCAAGCCCTGAACCCAAAAATATCATGCCACAGACCGCACATTCCCTGTCAAAAACATAACATTGATGACAGTTTCCCTATGAAGATGAAGGCTAAATATATATTTTTTTTCTTCCTGTGATTTGCCCTCCTCTCTTCCTTCACGAGACATACGGTGAGGTTTGGCACAGCGTTCTCCTGAGGCGCTGCAGATATTTCTAATATCTAGGCTAAGGTCTCCTCTGGGACGTGCCACACATTCAGAGCATGTGAGGGAAGTGGGTGAACTGGAGAAGTTTCCCGCGCATGAAAACTAGTGACTAAGCCAGACACAGAAGCAAATCATTTAGGGATGCCTTTAGTGTTTTCCTCTTGTGGCTTATTTTAGAATTAACCACAGATGCAGTGATATAGTGTTTAGTGAGATAAAGCATGACTCTACAGAACTCCAAAAAAACGATAAAGGGGAAAAAACAGGAAAAAGTCTGAATATTGTGGATGCAGAGACTGCAGTTTATATCCTCAGATCTCATCTATTCAGTCCATGAGCTCAGATATAGAGGGGTCCAAATACAATAATAAATCCTGATCTGCTGAAAGAAATCCCAGTCGGTGATGTTCAGTTTGCTTTAGTATTTTACATTGTTTTTGCTCAAAATATCCACAACATACATGACTATTTGGAGTTGATTTTTTCACAGTATAGTTCACAGTTCAAAGTTCAAAATATAAAGAGTGCTTCCATAGTGAAATTGATATTTAGGTTCTGCTATAACATTTAGTTGAGCTATATCATAAAACGAGATCCTGAAAGAAACATTCAAAAGGTAACTCATGTGAACATCTTAATCATATTATTGTCTTATTCAGGGGCGAGGCAGTGGTGCAGTAGGTATAGTGCTGTCGCCTCACAGCAAGAAGGTCGCTGGTTCGCTGGTTTGAATCTCGGCTCAGTTGGCGTTTCTGTGTGGAGTTTGCATGTTCTCCCTGCCTTTGCGTGGGTTTCCTCCGGGTGCTCCGGTTTCCCCCACAGTCCAAAGACATGCGGTACAGGTGAATTGGGTAGGCTAAATTGTCCGTAGTGTATGAGTATGAGTGTGTGTGTGTGTGAATGTGTGTGTGGATGTTTCCCAGAGATGGGCTGTGGCTGGAAGGGCATCCGCTGGGTAAAAACTTGCTGGATAAGTTGGCGGTTCATTCCGCTGTGGTGATCCCATATTAATAAAGGGACTAAGCCGACAAGAAAATGAATGAATGAATGAATGTATGTCTTATTCAGATTTAGGCAAATCAATTGATTACTGATGTCCATGTAAACGTTGTCAATGATGTATTCGCTTCCAAGCATTTGCAGTGACATCTTGGCTTTGGACTTAATACTACAAGGGAAAGAAGCACTACTGTGCAAAGTGTTTGAAACAACTTCAGATTGGACAGGTTTTCAAATTAAATATAAAAAACTAAGTTCAATGAGTTTGAGCTATTTATTGCTGAAATAATATGAGGCCAGTATGTGCGGCCTGTAACTGATAAAGCAATAGTAAAGATGATTTCTTTCACCAAGGTCAATCTTCTCAAACCTACAACATCCTCTTGACATTATTTCTGCACATTCGAGAAGATCGGTGTCAAAACTGTATAAACTGATGTTCAAAATGAGGGCAACAGACGACGTCAGAAAAATACCGAACTAGCTTTTCAGGTCCTGGATGCACCTCTTCAGCTTTGTAGGAATCAACATGGCGGAGGACTATTCCATGCCTCCCACTTCTACTGGGACAACTGCCGCTACTACAAATCCATCCGGAATATTCCTTCACGCTTTCCAAGACTAATTGACGCTCTATAAAAAGCTCCTGAAAGAATTGTGCATCCCGCTTCGTCGAAAAGATCATCCGCCATGCCAGGGACTACAGCACCCACAGAGCTGTGGAAGAGTAAGGAGGGCAAGAGGAGGGGGAGGAGGAAACAGACAGTAAATTGGATGCCCATAAGTAGCACGCTGCCAACAAGCTCGCTTAATCCCCATAAATCAGCCACCGCTAACAGGCGCACCGTGCCAGCGCTGAGGCCGGCTGTGGGCGCCGGGGCTGGTGAACACTCTTCTGACCAGTCTTAGAGGAACCCCGCTGACACTGCCATTTACACACCAGCTGGGGTCAAATAGCCCAGACATGCTATACAGAAAAACACACCGAGGCTTTATTACTGTAGCGCTGTTTGCGAAAGCAATGGACCGCATCAAGACTTGAGGGTGGTCTCCTTTGACTTGGACTCCCAGCAACTAGATAAAACACCATAGCAACTGCTAGCCATTGTTGCTGTTAACAAAAACTAATGACATGAGTTGAACTAAACTGAAACTCCTTTTTTTTCTTTTAATAAATGAATACATTAATTAAAAATCAACAACAAACCTCAAATGCCACAAATATTCAGCAGCACTCAGAAGTGTCCAATTTGAGGTAGTTAACAACTCACAGGAATCAAACAAAACACCTTAGCAACCAGGCAGAAAGACTACCTAGGAACCAATCAGAAATCTTCAGCACTTAAAAACGCCAAAAACAAAATTTGCTGTATATTTTGTTGTAATTACTGTAGGTTTTAGATTTTAACTTGACATATTCTAAAATTTGAAATAACAACCAAATGAATTCATACAATTGCTAAGCTACAATAAAACACAACTAATTAGGTGTGTTAGTTTCAGTTTTAGATTTTGAAACAAATATACAAACACTCATCAGCCACTTTATTAGGTGCACCTTAATAGTTGGACCTGGGTTGGACCCCCTTTTGCCTTCAGAACTGCGTTAAACCTTTGTGGCATAAATTCAACAAGGTACTGGAAATATTCCTCTGAGATTTTGGTCCATATTGACATGATAGCATCACGCAGTTGCTGCAGATTTGACGGCTGCACAACCAAGATGGGAATCTTCCGTTCCACCACATCCCAAATGTGCTCTATTGGATTGAGATCAGGTGAGTGTGAAGGCCCTTTGAGTACAGTTAGCTCATTGTCATGTTCAAGAAACCAGTCTAAAATGATTTGCACTTTATGACATGGTGCGCTATCCTGCTAGAAGTAGCCATCAGAAGATATTCTTCTGAATGTTGCAGTAGAAATCAAGACTCATCAGACCAGGCAACGTTTTTCCAATCTTCTATTGTCCAATTTGCAAATTATAGCTTCAGTTTCTTGTTCTTAGCTGACAGGAGTGGCACCTGGTTTGGTCTTCTGCTACTGTAGGCCATCTGCTTCAAGGTTTGACATGTTGTGCATTCAGAGATGCTCTTCTACATGCCTCATTTGTAACAAGTGTTTATTTGAGTTACTGTTTTCTATCAGCTCGAAGCTGATTCTCATCCTTCTCCTCTGACATCTGGCATCAACAAGGCATTTGCGCTCACAGAACTGCCTCTCACTGGATATATATTTTTTTTGACCATTCTCTGTAAACCCTAGAGATGGTTGTGCATGAAAACCCCAGAACCATGCCATGTTCAAAGTCACTTAAACCCTCTTTCTTTCCCATTCTGATGGTCAGTTTCAACTGCAGCAGATCGTATTGACCATGTCTACATGAGTAAATGAATTCAGTTGCTGCCATGTGATTGGCTGATTGGAAATTTGCATTAACGAGCAGTTGGACAGATGTAACTAATAAAGTAGCTAGTGAGTGTACATGTGCACATAAACATACATACATACATACATACATACATACATACATACATACATACATACATACATACATACATACTGTACATACATACAAGCAATTAAACTAACAAAGAAATCTAAACTATTAAGAAGCACAAAATTAAATACTTACTTACACTTTCCAACATGCCATCTAAACTTTAAAACCTTCAGAATCTACCAACAAGTATAAAAATCAACTTTTCCTGGAATACATTTTCAAGACCACAAAAGAAGCCGCATAACAATTAATACAGAACTTGCAACAAATTGATTGTATTACATATAACAAACCCTTGAAAGCAAGTAAGTAAGCAAACAAATAAATACATACATACATTTAAATAACAATACATTTTCAGGTCTCCTGAAATAAAAATAAAATAAATAAAAATACATAAAATACATAAAAATGCCACTTTTTCAAACAAACAAACACATGTAAACTAAACTAAAATAAATAAATAAATAAATAAATAAATAAATAAATAAATAACAAGAAAAAAATAGTTGAACATATTAATAAAAAATAGTAATAATAACATTTCAAATTAAACTGTTAAATTTCAACTTAAACTTATTTCAAATTAAATAGTTAAAATATATTTCAACTAGAGCTAATCATAAAAAAAATAAAATAAACTTCCCTACAAAATAGTGCTAAATAAAAGTGTTACATAGAACCTATAAAGAACCTGTAACAGTTCTTTGGGGTGCTAAATGCACTATATACAGATATATAGGTGCTATTTATCACTAAAAGTAATTATTCAGCCTTGAATAATAGGGGAACTACTTGTAAGTAGCACCTTTTTTTTAGAGTATATATAGTGCTATAGCACGTCATTCACCCCAAAGACACATTACAGGTTCTTCATAGCATCTAAATAGGTTCTCCTATGATTATAAGCTGAAGAACTGCTAAAGAACCTGTTTTATTTTGAGCGTTACAAAACACTAACTGTGCAGATTTGTATTGTTAGGTTTTGACACAACATATCATACAAATATAAACCTTCCCAACACATTTGAATAAAAACAAGCCCAGAAACTCAATCAGAACACGCATTAACCAAACCCACACCACTCAATCTGTATGAACTCCCATTCAGGTCTCTGTGTATCTACTGCACAAACACTAAACGAGTAAGCCACAGCTCAAACTCTTTCTTTTCTAATGCGATTCTAAGAGTTTAAATGTGGTGTAACCCTCATCCATGCACATATGGCTAGATAAATATGTGTCATTACTAGGCTCTCCATAGCTGACAGTGCGTGACAGCTATTCTCTGACACAAAATGCAGATAAACACACTCACTTACACACGCGTGCACACCTTCTGGGTAAATGACAGGACATGTCAGGCTCTGCTCTCTTTTCCCCTGCCATCTGTACTGAGTCCCAGTTCACCTTCCCGAGTTCAGGACGTGTCCTGAATGTGTAAAAATACATTCAAGTCTCTTTTCAGCTATCTAAATAAAAACTCACACCCCGGACATTGAACACTTACATGCTGAGATAAAGACAACAATTCATGAGAAGCTACAGGAAATGTCATTTTGGTGGCACGAGATAAAATGGCGAACAATTATGTGTCACAAGCCGTATTCAGATAACGGTAATACATGAGGCTGTCACTCAACAGCACACCTGACAATGCGGCAGCAGGCGCATCACAGCCAATCAGAGCTGTCAATCAAAAACACACACATCTCCACATATAACGAACAAACGCTCGTACGCAATCCTGCCAGGAAGTGTTTTAGTGAGCTTGCAGTCATTACCAAAACACTGCAGTTTGAAAGAGGCATGGGCTTTTTCATGATTATGATCCATTGTTAGTGTTTTTATTTATTTATTTATTTATTTATTTATTTATTTATTTACTGTTAAATTACTTCTGAACTGAAAGCATGAATAAACTTAAGTAAATTACCTAATGAAGGAATGTAGGAACTTACTTTAAGTAAAAGAATGTGGAATCATATTGAAACTGCTATTATCATTAAATGTAAATAGAAATACTCTACACTTTGCTAGTACAGATATGCAATTTTAAAGTAAAAAATAAAATTAAAAGAAATTAATTTATGATTGAATAAATTATTTATAATGTGATAATATAATATAATATAATATAATATAATATAATATAATATAATATAATATAATATAATATAATATAATATAACGCTTGTGCTATTACAAATATACATTATTTATTTACAATGAATGAATAATTATTTAAAAAAAATATTACAATATTTATAATGTGCTAAATTAACAATAACATGTATAAAATATAGTACGTATATGACTTTATTTAGAATTAATGAATAATTATTTTAATTATTATTTAATTAAATAATTATATTGTGCTTAATGGAAAATAACACTAATATATGTTTAAATGTTTTGAAAAGAAACATACTCCAAGTGAACGTTATCTACCCTACATACATTGTTTTAACTGATGTTTGGGCAACTTAAAATAAATAAATAAATAAATAAATAAATAAATAAATAAATAAATAAATAAATAAATAAATAAATAAATAAATAAATAAATAAATAAATAAATAAATAATAATAAAAATAATAAAATAAAATAAAATGAAACTAAATGATTTGAAAATAAATTAAATTAAATTAAATTAAATTAAATTAAATTAAATTAAATTGTAAATAAAATAAAATAAAAAATAAATTAAAAATAAATAAAATCTGAGTTAATCATCAATTTTTAGGGGGCTGAGCTGAATGTTTCGTGAAGCCAATGCTTCTTTCCCTTCTCATGATCCGACAAGGTCTCTGTGTGTCTGCAAGAGCAATGAAAAAGAGAAAGTGAGTCTTGTACACTGACCCAAAATCTGGGTCACGGTAGCTCTCAGTCTGTTCCTGTCGTTCCCTGTCTCATCTTATTTGGACCACAGCTAATAAAGCCTCTCTCTGAACTCTAACCAGCACCATTCAGCCTATTAGCAGAAGAAGGAGAGTCTGAGAGACAGAAAGAGCGGTTTCATACACACTAAGACTAATGAAGACAGAAAGTATTATATCACTGAACTCAACTGGTTTTACTACAGGTGTTGAAGCATGGTGAATTGTGATATCTTTACACTGGGTTCTTAAAAAGGGTTATAATAAACTACAGCAATCTGACCAAATGCAGCAAACTGAATCTCAGTCTTAATAGTTGTTAAGGATTTTAATGGTAATAAACTAAAAATGCTACAGTAAATGATACCTGGTTAACGGTGTTTCATCACTGTATACAGCAAATGACTGTTTTTGTGTATACAAACTAAATATACTGTACATTTAGAAATATCTCTTTCATATTTCAATAGCTGCCATTTTTTTTTTTTTTTTACTGTAAATTCTACAGAATTGTTCTTATTTCAGTGTTAATCAAACACTGGGTTCTAGTATTATATTAGTATAGACATATTAAGCCCCTGAGAGATACACTTTCACTATGGTTTTGTCTGTTGTGAGAGTCAGTGTGTAAAACTACGGTGAATGATCTTGACTCCAACGTTTTTGTTGTGTCGTGGACAAGCTTCCACTGTGCTTTCTTACCGATCATCATATTTTTAACAACATGTGTGATGTCATTGAGAATGCAGAACTAACAACTGCCTTCTGGAAACTAATTAGCATATACAGTGCCTAGCATATAGGAGTACACCGCTCACAAAACTCTCATTTAAGTTAATATTTTCTATAGGAAGCTATGCTATATTATATTTGTGCATATTTGTTAGATTAGTCAGTACAGAAACCAAATCTAGAGCTTAAAAAAAATAAAAATAAAATAAAAAATAAAGATAACGGTCCAAAATTAGTACACACAAACTTATATGTTAGGAGAAATATGTAATAAAACATTTTGAAAGAACAAAATTTAAAGGAAGCAAAACTTTTATAAAATTGTGTTGAAATTTTGTAGTTCCTAATTTTTTCCCAATGTTTTGCATGAATTTAATTGTATTATCTTTCTATTTCTAAAGATATTCAGTGACTAAAATTGTATTTTGATAAATATATAAATGCAATAAATCTGTTTTGTTCAGATTCTGTTTTGAATATAGGCGCTTCCTTTGATTTCATTCCTTGGCTTGTGCTAGTGACGTATCTCTTTAAACCTATCGCATTCAGCTGCGCGTCTACCGTATCATACCACTTTTTGGATACCTTTTGCAAAGGGTACCTAGCTCTGCCTTTTTTGTACCCTTTTGTCATGCTAGGTACCCTTTTTTATCCAAAAAGTGGTATTATACGGTTTGCTTTTTTGGTACCTTTTGACAGTAAAAATTGGCCATAAAAGTGTACTAAACAGTACCATTTTGTATTGTAACACTCAGTAAAAATGGTCAATATGACACCTCAGCACTATATATTGACACACTAAACACAAGGCTATTGACATCAACAATTACTCTTCCTTTTGACTCCTTATAGAGCTTGTGCAGTGACCTTTATAGAATAGAAAGGTATTCAAAGTCAACTCAAGTTTTCTAAAGAATATTAATTATAACAAAAAAGTTTCACTCAGTATTGGGTATTTTAAAGTCTGTGGGATGAACTGAATGTTTAGTCTCTCCTGAACACTTTCAGCATGTTTGTTTCTATGCCCTGATGTGATCTAACTGCTTCGTTTAACTGTTCTGAAACCAGTTGTCCTTCCTTTGCCCTTTGACTGGCAGCTGATCCACCCTAAAGCGACCCATACCCACAGGATCACAGCATCCCACAGTGTAACGCACGGCAAGATAAACACAGTCCTTTGTTTCCCTGTCTAAAGGGTTTGAGTGTTTAATGAATGACAGGGCGCTAGATTCATTACTTGTGGTGATTGCAGAGGGTATGTACAGGCCTTGGCATGACATGATTGGGACAGGTTGGCATCTGGCTCCCGTTGCACAGATGGTACTGTCAGAGCACATGGCATCTTGCAGCCCAACGATAGCAGCTGCCATTGAGGCACACCTCAGCACAGGTACAAGCCAAAAGTACAGGCAAGTCCACACACACATTTAAGCAGACAATAATTAGATGTACTGTTAAACAAAATGCAGTTTAAAGGGTCCTGCTAAGCTTTTTGCAGTTTACGCTTCTTTTTAAACAATAAAAGTTCTTGATCACAGTGTTAAAAACCCAACGTAGGTATCGTTGGAGTGTATATCATTTTCATGTATCACTGGAGTGTAGAATGCTCAAAAAATATATGAAATGCTGTGTAAAGTAATGTGACAAATAAAAAAAATAAATAAATGAAATATCTGCAAGATTAGTCCACCTTTAAGTTAGTCAATCTCTGGTTTGTTTCTGAACTCTCAAAAACAGTCCCAAGTTCTGTCCAAGAGGGCAAGGTCTGGTTGAACTGTGTTAGTTGTGCATTGGGTCAGGGAAGCGAAGTTTCCCCATCACACCAATCACCCCAAACCATATTTACATCAAGTGATTAAGGAATAAATGTGACCTTTCCAGTTCTATTCAGCCTTCTCCAAAACTCACACCAGTGTTTTTTGGCAAGGGAAGTGGATATGCTAACAAGGACGTCACTGACAAGACATAAACGTATCTTTATTACACCCCCTCACCCCCTAAACCTTATTCCCATCTAACCACCAATGGAGGTCTAGGAATTCGAACCAGAATCCCAATCCTCCAGCCAGTCTTTCCATAAAAACCAATGGAGCCCCTGGGGTTCTACTAAGCCTGCTCCAAGCAAGACTTGAGCAGGCATTCTGGCATGGATATGCTAACAACAATACTAGTTGACTTCTTGAAGCCACCTTCATTATGCTTAACATTAAGGCCCAATCCAATTCTATTTTTGTACCCTTCCCCTTGGCCCTTAAAACAGACTTTGAAAGCAAAGGGCTTCAAAATGTCCCCTAAGAAATGAGACAGCACTACAACACCTGCACTAGGCTTGGGGTGGTAATATGGTATACTGCAGGATCTAAAAATATTTTAATATCGTTATATCATCATAAAACAATGCATATAGGAGATATGTATTAAACATTAAATATTATTTATTTAATGCCTAAAAATGTCTATGTGTGATTGTCATCACGGGACAGTGTGGAGGAGAGAGAAGGAGAGGTGAGGTAAGATGGCGAGTCGCGCACCAAGTGACCTGGTCTTGAAAAAGAACACAATTTCTGCATTTGTCCGCAGTGGATGCTGTTTGTGTGTGTGTGTGTGTGTGTGTGTGTGTGTATGTGTGTGTGTGTGTGTGTGTGTGTGTGTGTGTGTGTGTGTGTGTGTGTGTGTGTGTGCATGTGTGTAAATGAGAGAGAGAGCCTGATGCTGGCTTGGTGCTGTCTTTGTGTGTATGTGTGTGAATGAGAGAGAGCATGGTGCTGTGTGCTGTGTGTCTATTTATAAATACTGACAGTGCACAGATCTTTAATTCGAACAAGACAGTTTGCAAGTTGTGCAACAAACAGGTGACTGCAACCTAAGGTTGCATACACGGTATTCCATTTCTAAAGGTCATATTTAATATTTAGGTCATATTTATAAATGTAAAAACACGAAAACAACATTAACATTATAGCAGACACTCATTCCCAGCCACTAGACTTTTCTGACAGTGTATTCGAGTGTCATCGAGTGACAGAATGCTCATGGACTACTATACAGGAGTTGTTATTATGGATTATAGATTGTGAAATTTTGCGGTTATTTTAAAGTTTTTTTTTTTTTTTTTAAACATGAATGCGGTTATTAATATATTAAAACATGTGCTTGTTTGTTGTAAAAATTCGCAATAATGACAAAAAAATACTAATTTGTGCATCTCTTTCTGGGTGTAACTATCTTGTTGTTGTATCTGGTGTATTCTGGGAAATTTTTTCACCCCTTGGTTTCGAGTGTGATCCTGAAAAAATCGTTGTTTCAAGGGGCATCTAACCCTTCCTCATAGCCCTACGCCAGGGGTGGCCAACCCTGTTCCTGGAGAGCCACCTTCCAGCAGATTTCAGTTGCAACCCATATCAAACACACCTGCCTGTAATTATTACGTGGTGTCCTAATTAATTGGTTCAGGTGTGTTTGATATGGGTAGCAACTGAAATCTGCAGAAAGGTGACTCTCCAGGAACAGGCTTGGCCACGCCTGCTCTACGCCTTCAAGCTAAGCATAATTGGGACACCACTAGCCCTTCACGTGAACACGCAAATCGGGGGTAAGGGTAAGAGTAAGGGCTAAGGGGCAGAATCGGAATTGGGCCTAAATCACGATCACATTCAGGTCACCAACACAACCCCTTCTGTTTTATTTGCTCCAGAACTGAAAAAATGGCGTCTTTGGATCTGTGAGGTTCTAGCATCAGTCACCAGTATGCAACTAGTGACTAGATGAACTAGGTCTACATACACAGTGTTCCTTCAACCCCCTCTATTCTTCTTGGCACCCATATATATTGCAAAATCTGTACATAAAACCAAAGAGGAGTATAAATATAGCCTATAAAACAGATATATGTCATTTTTCTTTGGGCTCTACAGCAGGCTCAATTAATTATACATCTGACTACAGGCAACTCCTCATATTTCCTCACAACACTCACAAATTGAATAAGAGCAACACCGCATCTGCTGAAGCATTGGGGAAGTATTGGGATGCACAGAGTAGGTAGTACTTAGCACAGCAGACTTATCAGCATGGCACAAGCACTTACTCCTTCCTGAAATAAAAGGAAAAGGCAAGAAAAAAGAGAGGTATCCTGGCTCTGAATAATGCATGAGGATTTTTTTTTTTGTTTCATTTTTGAGGAACGTGCGGGTTCTCCCGCTGTCTGATCCTAGGCATCCCGCTAAAGTGTCATTCCAGGCTCATTATTCCCAACCGGAGTGACAATCCACTTAACATGCGCACTCTTTTTTTATGCTGTGGCCTGCCAATCATCTCTCTGGTTGCCCTTTTAGATATCAGAAACACGTCCCAGCTGTCTCATCATGAGCCGCCCATCACTATGGCATCATGGGTAGTAACTGATAAGACCACTTAACCTTCCTCCCGCTCCTCCTCCGCTATTTTGTTTTCCCCCGCTTCCCTCTCGCCCTTTCGTTTCCTCTATTGCTTTCCATTTGGCTTTAATTGTTCCAGGCCCGGTGGACCTGTTTCGTTTCAGAGCGTGATGTTCAGAGCGGTTGCCATGCCCAGAGCGATCCTCATTGGAGCTCTTATTGATCTGTGTTTAGCTGAACATATTCCAGATGAGTAAAACCAGCCGGTGTGTGTGTGTGTGTGTGTGTGTGTGTGTGTTTGGGCCATTTTCATTAGCCACAGGAAAGAATCTGCTTAAGTGACTTTGACGTCTATGCTACCTCAAGCGCTCATGGTTGGCTTTTGATGCTTCTCAACGAAATTGGAAAGAGATGGTGCCAAATTGTGAAGCTGAACTGTGAACCTAAAGCAAAAGGGAAATTAAATGACCGGCATTGAAACATGAAGTCACAATTCGTGTGGACATGTTGGGGAAATGAGATGTCAACCATCTTGTTTTAGTGGTAAGTTAACGTCAATCAAAATGGATGCTACTTTGAAAGCTACTTCAATACAATTATATGCATTGCAACCTATCTGACAAACTCGTCAACATGACCCACTTTAGAAAGCTCATGTAAAGTAAGAATAGAGTCAGTATGAAAGTTTGACAAGAAAAACCTTTCTCTCAATATATAGCGAGGTACAAGATGTGGTAAAGACAAAGTTTATTTAAAACTTTTACAAGTGATTCAAATGAGCTAAAATGATAAGTTGTCCCTTGAAGCAATTATTATTATTATTTTTTTTTACGTTTAACACTTTAGATGATTTATTCAACCCAGGCTCATTTTGATTGCGTATCCCTATATACATTTCTGGAGACAGCCAAATACGTCCCAGGAGCCATGTGTTACGACCCTGGTCTAGGGTAAAGGCCGCAACATAAAAGATCACCCGAAAAATAAAATTTACTGTTATGACCCTATTGTGTCAGGTCTCTTTATTTGTCACTTTTTTAAAAAATAAAAAGTACACACTAACTAAACACCCAAACACCTACAGATGAAGTCAAAATTATTACCCCCACCCCCTGAATTATTCCTGTTTATTTTTTCCCCATTTTCTGTTTAATGGAGCAAACATTTTTTTCAACACATTTCTAAAAATAATAGTTTTAATAACTCATTTCTAATAACTGATTAATTTTGTTTTTGCCATGATGACAGTAAATGATATTTTAACAGATATTTTTTTCAAGACACTTCTATAAAGCTTAAAGTGACATTTAAAGGCTTAACTAGGTTAATTATGTTAACTAGGCAGGTCAGGGTAATTAGGCAACTCATTGTATAACGGTGGTTTGTTCTTTAGCCTATCGAATTGAAATATAGCTTAAAGGGGCTAGTAATTTTGTCCTTAAAATGGTTCATAACAAATTAAAAACTGCCTTTATTGTAGCCAAAATAAAACAAATAAGACTTTAACCAGAAGAAAAAATATTATCAGACATACTGTGAAAATGTCCTTGCTCTGTTCAACATTTTTTCGGAAATATTTAAAAAAGAAAAAAAAATCAAAGGGGGGCTAATAATTTTCAATTTCAACTGTAATAAAATAACAGAAATATAAATACAAAATCTACACCTACCTCCCTGACTAAGAACAAAAACAGTAGAAAATATTTTTTTTAAAAAAAGTGTGGCTTCCATCCCCTACTGCATCTTACTGTGTACAATATTTACAATATTAACAAACAAACAAACAAACAAAACAAAATAATAGGAGGGGAAAAAATGGGAACAAGGGGAAAAAACTTATACACCAGCACGGGACACAAACAACAATAACACTTAGCAACAGGAATAATTTTATCACACCAAACTCAAATCCAACATGCCACCAAAATCGCTCTCCCGCCCCACGCCCGTTGTTCCCTTTTAAAAGGACACCCTGGGTTACTTCAGTGCCCAGGGCACATTTGCCTGCGTGACTAAGGCAGGGCTTGCAGATGAAGAGAGAGAGAGCGGAGAGAGAGAGAGACACACAGACACACACACCTGCCAACGCAACACGTTTTTTTTGCAAAAATTTTTTTTTGTCACAAATCCACCCAAGGCCGCTGTGTACACTTTTTCAGATCTCAAATTTCTCTGCCAAGGTAAAATCCATCAGAGGCTGACTGACTTTCTGACTAACCAACTGAACAATCCCCTGCCCACCCCCTTCCCTAAACCCAACCTCAATATTTTAAAAAGCAATCCAGAAAAAGAAACGCCCCCTGATTTTTACCACATTTTCAGATTTTACCACATTCTCACCCTGCTATTTAATAATTTAGGTTATTTTTAAGCTTCCACTTTTTGGAATTGTTTTTCAATGGATTTAAACCCCGTTGACACGGACAACTCCTCTCTGTATGTCAAGTCTGTCAACGTAAGTGTCGAGCTACCTGATAAACTGTTAACAGCGGTCAGTTGTTAAGTTTGAAAATGAAGTTGAAATTCCAAACATTTATATAGGACTGTGTTTTCAGAATGAGCCTACGTTGGATTTATTTGGTTGATTGGATGGTTGATTGATAAAATCAACAAAGTGAATACTTAACCAATAATGCAAACAACTGCTTTACAGAATGAACGAATAATTTAATTAACCAACATGCAAACAAATAAGCACATGGACAATAAATGTATTAATTGGTTTGGTTGTTAATCAGTCAACTGATCAATACACCAAATTACACACCAAATGAATCAATTGATGAATGAATAATAAATGAACCAAACCAATGAATGAACAAACTAACAAATTGGATGATCACATAATTAAAATAATGAATAGACCAATAATAGCGGCACGGTGGCTCAGTGGTTAGCACTGTCGCCTCTCAGCAAGAAGGTTCGAGTTTCAACTGCATGGGTCAGTTGGCATTTCTGTGTGAAGTTTGTATGTTCTCTGGGTGCTCTAGTTTCCTCCACATTCCAAAGACATGCGCTATAGATGAATTGGGTAAACACAATTTGCTGTAGTGTATGAGTGCATGTGTGAATGAGAGTGTATGGGTGTTTCCCAGTACTGGGTTGTGGCTGAAAGAGCATCCGCTGCATGAAACATATGCCGGAATAGTTGCAGGTTCATTCCGCTGTGAATTAATGTATGACAAAACCAAAAATTAAAAAAAAAAATGGATAAGAAAGAAAACAAAGAGATTAAAAGAAAACAGACAAATAAAGTTGACAAAGTATAAAAAGACTAAACGGAAATAAAACACTGAAAACAAAACCAATGAATGATGTAATGAATGAATGGTTGGTTGCTTGATTATTTAATTAAAATTAAACAAATTTACAAACAATTGAAGGATCTAATTAATCCAAATGGTTGAATTTAAGAAAGAAAGCAAGCAAGCAAGAAAGAAAGGTGAATGAATGAATGAAAGTGTGAGTGTAGGTAGTGTGATGATTTCCTGTCTGCTGCTGTTGTCTGGTTCTCAGACTGCAGCGAGTAACAAGGATTAGAGCTAAGCTTCTGCTTATACAGAACAGCCAACATATGTCATAACACAGCTTATGAAAAAAACAACTCTTAATCACCAGACTTTTTTTTTTTTTGACTGTCACGGCACCGCATGTGGCAGTGTGTGTTTGTGTATGAATGAAAGACTCACCTTAACTAAAGGAATGCATGAAAAGACCACAAAGTATAATAAAAATGCTGTACACTTATAAAATAATATATAACTACTATATAATACTAAAACAATACTATTAATAATAAAGAAAAAAAGATCAAATAAAACAATGAAATCTATGTTTTTATCTCAAAGATCCCAGACAAGAAGGTCTTCAAAAATTTAAAACAGTATTTTAATCAACATTCAAGAGTTCGCACTGCTAAAGATTGATAATAAAGCATGTTTGGCATGCTGTGCTGAGAGAGAGTCCTGAGATCCTCGAGCCCAGTGCTCCCTCCCGTTTCATCGGTGGAAAGGGGAGTCTCAGGTAGGTCTCGAGAGCTCCCCTGATTTATTTAGTTCAGCCTATTCCTTGATTAAAGAAGGACTGTCACGGTGGAATAAACCACCAACTATTCCAGCATATGTCTATGCTGTGAATGCCCAGGACTCTTATACTACACTGCCAGAAAAAAGGTACAGTGAGGGTACAATTTTGTTCCTAGAGGGAACTAAATATATAGTTGTACATTTAAAGGTCCCAATTTGGTCCTTAGGGTACAATTTTGTACCCAAATTGGCTATAGAGGTAAAAACGTCCAGTTTTAGGTTTGAAAGGTACATTTTTGTACCCTTTGTAGGACATTTGGGTACAAAATTGTCCGTTAAATGGTACAAATTTAAAAGGTACAATTTTGTACCTCTAAATAGAGGTACAAAATTGTACCCTTTAGAATACCACCCCAGTGTCAGGCCACTTGTACCCTAAAAGGTACAATTTTGTACCTTTTTTTTCTGAGAGTGTGTGCCAGTTTGGTTTATTAAATTCACACATAGCGCATGCCTTTGAACTGTCGGAGGAAACCGGAGTACCCAGGGGAAACCTATACTAACACAAGGAGGACATGTAAACTCCACACTGGAATGTCAACTGTCCCAGCCGGAACTCAAACCAGTGACCTTCTTGTTGTGAGGCAACAGTGCCAACCACTGAGCTGCAGGGCCGTCCTATCCTGAATTAATCTAGGAAAGAGGAGGAGGGGTAGGGTGGATGGGGGTTTCTTCAAGATGAAGATTATTAAGGTAAGAAAATAGGTTTATTTATGTATGTTTAGATTCGTCTGATTGGTAAATCAGATGATAGCTAATGCAGGACCAGCACGTGATTGTGATCTCAAAAAAAGTTTAGAAATAAACTTCACTAATAGAGTAATGGAGGCTGACAAATTAAAACAGATGGCCAATGTCAAATGTTAAACCATAAAAATACTACAACAGAGCTCTGATGAACACAAATGAGCTAACCACAGACTTGTAACCATCTACAAAACCAACCTGGTAAAACAGGATCTAAACCATTTTAAGGTCAAGCTAGGTGGTGGCCTTCTCAGACCAGACTTGGAGATTGTGCTGGACATCATTATTTCAAGTGAAATGCTTTATATATATTTTTTTTACTCTACTTTTTATATATTTTTTTAATCTCCTGTAATTACTCTGTGACTTTCTTTCCCACTGGATTGTTTGAAAAGAAACAAGGCATCAAAATTAATGTAAGACCTGCCAATGAACTGTCAGAAGAGCTGAACATATACACAGCATGTGAGAACGAGAGCCTGGATCGGCTCGTACGCAGCACGTTCATTAAACGAGGAGAATAAACAAACTCAAATCTGCAGAGAAGCAATCCTGAAATAGAGCTTCACATCCCCCTGTAACGTTCCTCTCACTCCTCCTCTCTCATCAGTTTATTTACAGAATCACATCCGCGGCAGATATCAAACGTTACCCAATCCGACTCGAGGGAATTCTGTGCGTTTCATGTTTTAGACTGAGACGAGGGAAAGTGGGGGTTTTCTCTCCTTTGAGATGGCCCTGGCTGCCACCTAAGATGTAAATAGGAGTTTCTCACTCCTCTCCTAAACGTGTCCTTTGCATGTAATGGGGAAACAGGCCATTTTTGGAAGCCAACCAGCTTTAATTAGTGTTATCTGCTCTCTTTGATTCAGTTTTCCGCTACATTCACTCACTTACTCACGGTTCTTGTACACTGCCAAGTCCCTCCGTGTTAGAAAATAGAAACACTTGATGTCAAATTAAGCTCACACTCTGTTTTTAAGTGCTTTTTTTGTCTACTGATTGGAGGACTGAGTCGTTTCTATGGACTGCTTCATTCAGTGGATGAATTCAAACATCAGATCTGGTGGTCCACCATTTAATCTTGATTATATTTCCAACATGGCGTTACATGCTCTAATAAAGTCACATATAGGCACAAATTGCAGCCTTTCACAATTAAAGTACATTAATTAGCATGTTTACTGAAACTGCATGTGACCCGGTTCAGTTTCTTGCCACCACACTAATTGAGATTAATGTTCTTGGTAGGTTATTAAAAATCATTTACATATCTCAGCTGAGTTTTAGACTTTTAGAGAACGGTTTACAAATCAGATGTTGATAATGCACAAGGGTGACTTTTGCATGCAACTTGCTCATTCATTCATTCATTCATTCATTCATTCATTCATTCGTTCACTCACTCAAAAAATGACTTTTTTGTACAACTTAATTGTTTTATGCCTAATCAACACTGTAAAAATGGTTGTGCTAATCAGTTTTGACAATTTAATATTTTGAGTTATGTTAACTTATCTTGATTAAATGTGTTGACTATTTATATATCAACGTTTTACTTAGCTGATCTCATTATACCTAAAAACAGAGTAAGCTGAAATTATATCTAATAGTTAACTTTTTCAAACATATGAGCATCAAATAGTATTTAATAGTATTTTACTATATATATATATATATATATATATATATATATATATATATATATATATATATATATATATATATATATATATAAATCAACTTTAAAATTGTATTTGTATGTGATATGTATATAATTTATTTTATATATTGTAATTTATTTTTGTTTACTTTTGGATGATGGCAGATGATGAATGTCTTTCTGTAGGTTTTACATTTGATTGTGCTGGCAAAACAGGCTTAAGCAGATTAACAAAGTTTGGGTATGTTTGGGATCAGTTTTGAACATGCATTTCATGCTAAATATTTTTTTAAAATCAATATGGAGCTAATCGTTTTAAATTTTTAGGCAGTTTTTTTTTTTTATTTTTGAGAGTTTGGCAGTGTTTCGGACAGTTTGGACTGGAAATTCAAATGTATCTTGCAAACACTGACCACCATTTTCTTATTGTATTGTTATGGTGTGTGTTTGCCTAAAGTTATTCTCTTAAACCAACTTAAACCAAGAGATGGGACAAGTACAAATCCTACGTTACTGTACTTATGCATATTTTTCTAGTATTAGTACTTTACTCCACTATTAATTATTTTGACAACTTTTTACTTTCACTCCTTACATTTTTACACAAGTGTCTGTACTTTCTACTTCTTACTTTTTTTTTTTTTAATTAGGCTCATTACTTTTGTTTTAATGTGTTCAGTGGCGCAATCTATATTATTACTTGTCATTGTGAAATTTGAACACCTTTTTGATTCAATCAACCTATTTTGTCGTTGGCGCATGCGTGCTGCAGTGCATGGCTTTTTTTTTTTTATTAAGCTTTCCATGGCAATGACAAGAATGTGAACATGTATGTGACAGGGAGTCAGCTATAAACATGACTGATGTCATATTTATGCTGAGTAATAAGATTTGGTCAATTGGATCGAAAAACGAAAAAAAAAAACTTTAACAATCACATGCTTTTTGTCAATGTTTGTACAATTGGCACTAAAGCAATGAAATTGTTTATGAATATGTTATGAATCCATTATTATTTCTTTTTGTGTAAGTTAGATGTAGACGTACAGTGTAGTTACTACCATTAAACTAAAACAGGGAGTGGTAATGAATACTTCTTAAGTACATATTTTGTGCCGTACTTCTTTACTTGAGTACAAAAGTGTAGTCAGTACTTCAACTTATACCAGAGCCGTTTTAACAAGAGTGTCTGTACTTCTACTTGAGGCAAAGATGTGTATTTTTGCCATCTATGCTTAAACCACATCCATTACACTTGTATTATCAAGTCCTGTCAATTTAGCCTGAGTTAAGACAACTTTACTATTCAAGTGAAGTAAACTTACATCTTTAAGGCAGTGCGAACACTTATTTTTTAAGTTATAACAACATTTATTTTTACAACACACTTTAATTTGTAAAAAAATGATTAAGTAAACATCATCAGTTTGTTTGGACAACATGAAGGAAGAGTGAGGTACCCAGCAATTTTGATAGTGTTCTTTCTGAATTTCTGAAGTATATACTGTATGTTTGTGTATCAAAACACTATCTTGATGCCTACTTCCATTGCCTACTTCTATTTGTTATTTGGGCACAACATTGCACCACCAGTACACACATTTTATTGTTGCATTTGTTTTTATAGATTTTGCTGTCATGTTTGCTTTCATTTTACAGTCACAACACTAAGTACACCGAAATCAATAGGGACATCTGGATAGGGAGTCCTAAAATACAGTTTATCGATATATAAACTGTTGGTAAGTAAATGCGGTTTGACGTATAATTTCTTTGTTTTGACTGGCTGAAACATGTCATGCGCCTCACACAAAATCAACATTGCACTGTGAGGAAGTGTAGGTGGATCATTAAGCCTGTTTATGTGTTTATATTGCAACGTTATATGTAAATAGATATTTCACACATCTAAATCTGTGTAGGTGGATCATTGTATCTGCTTTTTCCACTGTCTATTTAATGCTACACTTTTAACCCATTGTTGCATGGCACTATACATTACAGCTTTGAATGATTTTTTGCTAAAATTATCAAATACATTGAAAAACAAAATTTGAACGGACAACCAACCAACCATCCATCCAATCAATATTCATTCATTATTTACAATTATAATATTGAACATTAGGTTTAAAAAGGCTAAGATCTTTTCCCCAAAGAAAATATGATGAAAAATGACAATAAAGACATTCATGTTGTTAGAAAATACTTCTATTACATATAAATACTGTTCAATTGAACTTTCTGTTCATCCATTTTCCATGAAAATATAAAAAAGTAAGTATTGAATTGATACATGAAATATGACAGTTAATGATTATAAAGGATCAAGTAAAAGTAAAGACTAGATGCTGGACATCCAGCTTTGGATTACAGGAATTATAAATTTGTGTGGAAAAATATTTCATAACAAAAACTTTCCTTCACCTTTTAAACAACACAATGCAATGTATAATTCAATGCATGTAAAACACCAGCTAATAATACATAAACATTATTCATTCATTCATTTTGCTTGGGCTTACTCTCTATTTCAGAGCTCACCACATTGGAATAAACCTCCAACAATTCCAGTATAAGTTTTACACAGCGGATGTCCTTCCAGCTGCAACCAAGCACTGGAAAACACCCATGCAGACACATCCGCACACACACACACACACACACTCATACACTATGGGCAATTTTGTTCACCCAATTCACCTTTACAGCATGTCTTGGTCTTTTGGACTTTGGAAACAGGAGAACTCGGAGGAAACCCACATGAACATAGGAAGAACGTGCAAACTCCACACAGAAAAGCCAACTGGCACAGCCAGGACTCGAACTAGCAACCTTCTTTCTGTAAGGCGACCCATAAATATTATGAGAAAGTATATTCTCTCTTTCAATCAATCAATCAATCAATCAATCAATCAATCAATCAATCAATCAATCAATCAATCAATCAATCAATCAATCAATCAATCAATCAATCAACCAATCAATCAATCAATCAATCAACTAATCAATCAACTAATCAATCAATCAATCAGCCTTTATTTGTTTAGCACATTACTACAACTGAAGTTGACCAAAGTGCTTTACAGTAAAACAAATGACACAAAGCTTAAAAACAAATAAATATTCTAAAAACTATACAAAATCTCAAGAAATCAAGATTAAACATTAAAAATGAGAAAACTGTCGATGCTATTAAGTACCAAAAGCCATTTTGAATAATGGAGTCTTAAGCCAGTGGCTTTAAACAGTGGCAGATCGGTTATTGTACAGAGTTTAGTAGGAAAGGTAATCCAAAGTTTAGGACCTGCCACAGCAAAAGAGCGATCACTGCTATTACCTCTATTTCAGGTTAAACATATTGTGCACTCAAAAATAAAATTCAGCCGTTGTTTACTCAGCCTTACCTTGTTCAAAAACAATTCAATTTCTTTCTTCTATTAAACACAAAAGAAGGCTGTTAAGGCTGATATATAGTTCTGCGTCAAGTGATCGCAGAAACCTGCGGTGCATGCCTTGCACGTAGCTGTGCATTTATACTTCTCCGTGCTGTTTGTGTTGCTCTGCAATAACACTTCTTAAACTCTAGCTGGCTAGTAGGTTTTTAGGTAGTAGATTGCTGTTTCAAATTTTTCCATGGGTGTTTTGTTTTTTCTGAATGCTACCTTTATGTATAAGTAGCTAAAACTCAGTCAATCAGAGGCAGAAGCCAGTGGACGTGCAATAACATTAATCATAAGGTAAACACAAAACAAACGTTTCTAAACACAAAACAAACGTTTCTCTTTCATGGGACTCCACACTTGTAAACACTCACTCCAACTGGTTCGTGTGGCTCTTGGTCCCTCTCACACTGATCACAGCTACCAAGCCGACCAATCACAGACCTTGTGGTATGCGTCGTTGCGACAAGTAGCTACATTTTTTGAGAAGTGCATGTCAGTGTCAGCCAGGTCGAAGGCTGTGCAGGAGCATACTAATGCGCTTGATACAGAAGATATAAATCAGCCTTTAGCTGCCACCCATTGACATCCGTAGTGTGTGTATATATGTATATTATTATTATTATGGAAGTCGACTGGTGCCAGCAACCAGCATTTTTCAAAATATCTTCTATTGTGTTCAACAGAAGTAAGAACATGATACTGGTCTAAAAACTATAGATAAGAATAAATGATAAGGTAATTTTATCCCTTTCAGTGTCCAAAGCTATATTAAAAAGAAAACTTTCTACAGCTGAAATAATTACTGCAAAGGAAGATTAATTGAATGGCTATTTCTCACCCAACATAAAATTAAATTAAATATTTCAACTGCGTTTTACTTTCAAAACAGTCAGATCACAACCACACAACTTCAAATGTTTGAGTATTGTGAATCTCACTCTGATCTAGACACAACAACTGATCCAGACACAACAGCTCCAACAGTGACAGCTTTCTTTGTCAGTTTCCAGCAGGGTCAGTGGAGTTGTCATCTTAGGAGGACACTTGAGTTTTAGATAAAGAGGGACCTGTTATATGGGGTCATAAAAGTCTAAAGACTGTAAAGTTAGCAGTCTGTCAAAATGAACTGTAACTCAAAAGAACAGACAGTCAGGAAACAGAATAAACAAAAACAAAAACTGCAACATATGTTTTGTAACGCAGTGTAATGCACTCTGAGTCAAAATCTTCCATATCCTCCAGAGCTGAAAATTGTGTATTTAATGGAGGAAGGCATCATCAGTCATTCGCGACGCCTAATCTTGTTGTCACATACTGCAATCCAATAAACAAATGCTCTGGCTGGAGTACGTTCCTGAGGGCTGGCGTCCCACGGGGCTTCACAGGAAATGTCCTTTGCGCCACAGGTTTCCACACCATTTCCTAAACATTCGCCTCTAACCGAAGCAGTGAAAACACTAACACAACAGCTGCCCGTCTCTGTCAGCCTGCATCTCGTCTGCATCAGCGAATCTGTTAAATAATGGAGACATCTGCAACAGTCTGCCTGCCAGTCTCTGGGAAATAAGACATCTCAAAAAAATTACACTAGGGGGCTCGAATGAGCATTTAAGGTGTTAAGAATGTGCTAATCATCTAATGCCAAAAGAAAGAGAAAGAAAAGAAACGGCAGCTGCAACAGTTACTTGATGAAGCAGCACTGGAAAAAAAGCACTACTTGGAAGTTAACCCAACAACTTATCCTGTAATTCCAAAAAACACGCACTCCCTGTGGAGCTGTAAATATGTAATTCAAAATCAAACAGCACAATGTAATGCTTAAGTTTGGTTTTGACCATAAATGTGACCTTAGACCACAAAATCAGTCATAATCAGTGATGGGAATTATGGTACTATAAATAAACAGCCTTACTAACAGTGATACTTCTTTCAGTAACGAGTAATCAAATGAATTACTCTTTCTCCCATAATATCGCCAATGTCATTACTGACAACAAAATGCAGGTTACTATAATTGAGAACACTGAATCAGTTTTCATGAGAGCAGCGACTGTCTCAGCCAAAGGACATCTCTTTCTCTGGTGTGTGTGTGTGTGTGTGTGTGTTCGGGACTAGGGCAAACAACATATAACCAACCAGTAATGATGATTGGTGTATGTATAGTGGTGTAACTGAGAAGATGATGATTGGCTTACATTTCCTTTGTTTACTAATCAGAGGCAGAGTAGGGCAGGTGTAAATACAAGCACATACATTCATAGTCAGCGGCAAACACCAACAACCAGATCTGTTTCTCAATTCCAAGAGTGCAGAGAACAGACTTGTGTTGTTATGGAGACCAGTCTTGCCAAGTTACCTCAGAAAAACCTGACCTCAGGTTCCTTCTAATGGTCACAGGACCTTCTCATGTTTTTAATAAAAAGCTATGTAAACATTACAGCATTCACACAACAATTTATTGTTTTTTTTTCCACATTTTCATAATATATACTATCCATAAAGACCTTACAAATATACGTTCCACAATACAACTAAAACTAATATTAATAATATTATTTAATAATAAACAATTATAGAGCGATGTAATACTTTTGAAATCACAATCGCAATTATATATATATTATTATATATAATTATATATAATTGTATATATATATACAGTTTTGGTATTTGTGATACAGCAAGTCCAGAGACTGATGTGTACACCATGATTTTATAGAAAATTCACTTTAATGTGTGATAGAACTAAAATGCGGTCATAGACTAATATTTTCTCAATTTAACTGAGTAGCGGCTTAGTTCCGGAAACAGTATTCTATACGTCACGAATACATCATGAGTTAACAAGCGGATATGGTGTGTCCAACCCGGGCTCATTGTGGAAACGTAGCCCCGCGGACGTTTCTGCGGACCGCGATTTACGTCCCGGGACGTATGTATTCGAGTGGTTTTTTGTTTTCGCGGATCCGCGAGAGGCCGCTGTGCGCGCTTTTTCGCATCTCGGGCGCCTCTCGGGACCGTGCGGTATTCGCGCCCGCGCCGTTTTCGCGCGAAAAGCCGCCGGATCGGAAAGAAAAAAAGCAAAAGCCCTCGTCTTCGATTTCGACCGCGTTTTCGGATCCCGCCCCGTTCTTGCCCTTATTTTTCAGATTCAGTTTTTCGTCTTACCTGATTTCCGGAACCTGCTGTTCCCCGGACTCGACCCCGGTCGTCGTCCACCGCGGCCGGCTCCGGCTCCTCCTCCGGGGCCTCTGCTCCGCCGACACAATGCTGTGAGCTAAGCGGACAAACTGATTGCATCGGGAAAGCCCTCCACTCTGAGGCGAGCCGTCGGCCGGTAAGCGCGAAGAAGAGGGGCGGAGTGGCGCCACACCGCCCCGAAGCGTTCACTCGAAAAAAAACAAACGCGGACTTTACGTACCTCCGGCCACGTAAATCGCGGTCTCCAGAAACGTCTGCGGGGCTACGTTTCCAGAATGAGCTTGGGTTGGGTGTGTCAGAACACCACTTCGATGTGATTTTGTGTGTAAATGTCTGTTTTAGAAGCGTGTTCAACTTTTGATGGCATTTCAAGCTAAAAGTTAGTATTGCAGTAAGCAAATTTTCCCTTAGTTAGCCCCAAAGCTCTCTATTTGTAGTACATGTTTAATACATGATGCTGTCTCTAAATTAGTCTGAAGTTAGTTTTATAAGGCTTCTTCATGCATAAACACTGCCAACATCTTTCTATCTATCTATCTATCTACAGTATCGATCAATAAACTTCTTGTTATTTTGCTTGGTATGGTTTAATTGGGATGAATGGGAACGTTTTCCTCAGATTTATTAATATAATTAAATGTTTAAATTTCTTGGTTTTCAGCCTCTTTATAGCATATCAGTGTAAAGAAAAGTGTAAAGAAAGAGTGGAAAACCAAGTACATACAAGCACAAAATCAGAAGGCTTTGGCAAAGTTGAGCCTCTCGGAATGATAAAAAAGCACTAAATGAGTAATAAGTACATCTGTGACAAATGTGGCCTTCTGAGGAAGCTGTCATTGCCCTCTAATCTAAAGTCGATAACAGATGGTTAAATATTTTATGGGGCGCCAAGTGCAGATAATTGGTTAGCTTAAAGGACACTTTATCACTCCTAGTTGGGCAGCGTTTAACCTTTGCCTCAGAGCAAGCCGCTAATCATTAAAGATCCCGCTTTTGACTGGGATCAATCACCCGACTCCGAATGCCACTTTCACATTCATTTCCAAATTTCACGCTCACCCTCACAGAGAGATTCCACTCGCTTTAGAAGGATAGGACAAAAGAAGAAAAAAAATGCTACAGAAAGAGAGTTTACACAAAACAGAAAAAATTTATTTCCATCACTGTGCCCCTAATGCGGAAATACACAGTGGAAATTCTGGTAGTCCAGTTATTGTATGTCCACACATGTCTTAAGTGAGTTTATGTGAAATTTGTAGGGACGCAATGACAGACATCCCAAGTCTCCCAAAAGTTCTGGGAGCCTCCCATAAATGCATAGAGATTTCCGGATGAATGATAATCTCCTGGGAATCACACGTCTCCCGCCTGGTCTTTAAATACGTTGCACACCCCTTTCCACCGGATCCCTCCCAGCTCTTCAGGTACGTCGCGCACAACTCACCCCCACCGCTCTTAAGGTATGTTGCGCGCACCTCCCTCCCACCCCTCTTCAGGTACTTTGCTCACCATCTCTAAAGAGCAAACAGTAGTGAGTTATGGCGTTAGTTATCTCCTGGTGCCTCTGAATGAACGAGTTTTAGCTACTTATACATAAAGGTAGCATTCAGAAAAAACAAAACACCCATGAAGAAACTCGAAACAGGAACATAAAAACCTACTAGCCAGCTAGTGTTTAAGAAGTGTTTTTGCAGAGCAACATAAACAGCACACAGAAGTATAAATGCACAGCTACGTGCAAGTATATGTTATAAGAGCTGCAAACAGCTCTAAAATTGTACTTTGCTGCTGCTAGCCACTACTTTATATTAAGTGTAACTGGCAATACTTTCAGTTGACTTTTTAGCAAGACACCCCTTGTATAACCACCTTTGGTGCTTTTTTAGGTGCTGGTTGTTGTACTTCCTTGTGCTTTGGCAACAAACGACGTGCAGTTTTTTCTTTGATATTAATTTGCCTGTAATGCTTCTGATATAGGTAGACGCCATCATCCCACTTGTTTGCGATTTCCTGTTTGTTTGTTTTATTGTGAGTATTCTGCATAGTTTGGTTCCGCAATTCTCATTGGACAGAACAAAAGTGTGCACACTCAATTGGCTAGAAAGGCCCAATCCAAATTCTACCCCTTAGCCCTTCCCCTTACCCCTACCCCTTGTTTTGCGCATGCACGCCAAGGGGTAGGGGTGTCCCAATTCTCTTTAGCTTGAAGGCGTAGGGCTAAGGGGAAGGGGTGAATAGCCCTTCAAACAAAGATTTTTCAGGACCACACTCGAAACCAAGGGGTAGGAAAATTCCCAGAATACACCAGACAAAGCGGCAGCATTGCTGAACCCAGAAGGAGATCCACAAATTAGTATTTTTTGTCTTTAATATGAATTTTTACGACAAACACATTTTAATATATTCATAAACACATTCATGTTTTACCGTCATGCTTAAAAAAAAAATGCAAAAAAAAAACCTGCTAAATTTTGCGATCTATAATCCATAATAATAACTCCTGCATAGCAGTCCCACAACATTCTGACACTCCAATACCCTGTCAGAAAAGTCTAGTGGCTGGGAATGGGCTTTTCACAGTGTCTGCTATATTGTAATGATCTTATTGCCACATTAGATCATTATGATAACATTTATGCCTTCAGTGATTTCTGAAGATAAATACCGAAAAATAGCACAACTGTAATAACTACAGCAGCCGCGATCGTCTGATCTCTTATGAAGCATGAGATCGCGGTGACATATAATGACATGTGCAGGTGCCGTAGTGTTGTCCCAATTCCTACAGGTAAATTTTGAAGCCTTTCCCCTTAACCCGCGGTTGTAAGGGTCAAGGGGAAGGGGAAGGGGTAGGGGTACAAAAAACAGACATGGGATTGGGCCTAAGACTGTCACACACAGACGGCAGTCACTCTGGGTGGGGGAAATTATATAACCTATATACTTCATATCTCAGTCTCTTGTGATTAGCTAATCGCAACCATTCAAATCAAATGATTTCGATTAACAGCACAGCCCTAGTTGACGGACACACACTTTTATAAAATAAAAGTTACATATATGGAAACAATTAAGTGTTGTAGAACTAGGAAAATAAATTAAACATTACCAAAAGAGAAGTAAAGTACTTTGATTACACAATTATTTAAAATGACAATTGAATTAAAATTCACTGCCAATAAACCATGAATCAGACATATTAAACACATTTTTTTTCCAGAAAATATTATATTGTTTTGGCCTTTAACATCTTAACATCTTGATCCAAGCAGCTGAGTAACAAATTCTTTAAAAAAAATGGCAAAATATAACCATTTGAAAAAAAAGAAGAAGAAAACACCCATAGTTTTTGCTTGCAGCTTGATTATGCATTTTGCATTGCAAATTCAAAATACAACCATTTCTGACAGTATTCCACCTTAAATGGACAGTGAAGCAGAGTGACAATAATTTAGCTTGCCAAACAGTTCTTTAACCCACCTTGAGGCAACACTCAGAGAGAGTTCATTTAAAGCAAACTAGGCCAAATATATAAGCCTGAGCAGCATGTGAAGACTGTGTGATGAAATGAATCATGTATGACAAAATGAATTAGAGAAATGCTGTGAAACAAGGTCAGCTTCATTATGCTGCCTGATGAAAGAAGCGTAACGCTGGAGAGAACAGGCCACAATTACGTTAAAGTGTAACATCTTTCAGCGAAATTGAGATGAGCCATGCGTGGATATGCAAGTGCCTTTAAATTTTTAATCTAAACCAGCGTATTTCAACCAAATGAGATAGAGATCCTGTAGAATACATTAAGCACTCATGCTATGCATCAGTTCTTCTACTCACACAAGACAAACTCCTGCTTTGGGTTTTAGTGCTGACCTAAGGGACAGCCACAGTGTCAAAACTAACTAATGTACAGTTGAGGTCAGAATTTTTAACCCCCCTGAATTATTAGCCTTCCAACTCCCCCAACCCCCCCCCCCCTTTTTATTTTTTTACAGATAGATTTTTCAACACAATTCTAAACATAATATTTTTAATAACTCATCTCTAATAACTGTTTTTTTTTTATTTTACCACGATAACAGTTAATAACATTTTACTTGATATTTTTAAAGACACTTTTATACAGCTTAAAGTGACATTTAAAGGCTTAACTAGGTTAATTAGGTTAAATAGGCAGGTTATGGTAATTAGGCAGGTTATTGTATAATGATGGTTTGTTCTGTAGACTATCAAAAAGGTTAAAGCGGCTAATAATTTTGACTTTAAAATTTTATATATATTTTTTTTTAATTCAAAACTGCTTTTATTCTAGCCAAAATAAAACAAATAAGACTTTCTCCAGATGAAAAAATATTATCAGACATACTGTTAAAATTCCCTTGCTCTGTTAAACATCATTTGGGAAATAATTAAAAAAGAAGAAAAGATTCAAAAGGGGGCTGATAATTCTGACTTTAACTATGTATGTGTATACATTCGGGGTTTTTGCAGGTTTCAGGAGGCTATCCTTTTAAGTCTGACCCTTTTAAATAACAGCAACAATGTTTCTAGCCTGGGGCGAGGCAGTGGCGCAGTAGGTAGTGCTGTCGCCTCACAGCAAGAAGGTTGCTGGGTCGCTGGTTCGAACCTCGGCTCAGTTGGCGTTTCTGTGTGGAGTTTGCATGTTCTCCCTGCCTTCGCGTGGGTTTCCTTCGGGTGCTCCCTCACAGTCCAAAGACATGCTACAGGTGAATTGGGTAGGCTAAATTGTCCGTAGTGTGTGTGTGTGAATGTTTCCCAGAGATGGGTTGCAGCTGGAAAGGCATCTGCTGCGTAAAAACTTGCTGGATGAGTTGGCGGTTCATTCTGCTGTGGTGACCCCAGATTAATAAAGGGACTAAGCCGACAAGAAGATGAATGAATGAAAACAAGAAAACTGGTTGTATAATTTTTTTTTTTTCAACATGTTTCTTTTTTTAACGACAAGTTTATTATTGCTAAAAGTTTATTTACTATGAAGAAAACTACACTAATAATAAAAAAATATATATATCATTGTTTGTTTTTGGTCTAAATGAATTGAGTATAACTCCTATTTACCCTAATGTGTTTCAGTTATAAAACCTTAAATTTTGTGGCTATTTATAAATATTATGTCCATTCACACTTTCTTCTGTAAAATGAATTTTGTGTAAATAAGGCTTATGAAAAGGAATATATTGCTGGTAATATTATGAGGAACTGTGTAATCGTTATTATTTTTCTTTTCCTAATCAGAAAATGTAATCAAATAAATGTACTGTAAAATGTTGTGGAACTGCTGATGTGAAATAATCTCTTTTGCAATTAAAAACTATATATATATATATATATATATATATATATATATATATATATATATATATATATATATATATATATATATATATATATAATTTAAATGATTTGGTGATTTGATTTGATTTGATTTGATGGGTGTCAGAGGTAACTTTGCAATGACAACTTTTAAAATTAAGACCTATGTAAAACGATTTAAAACAGGGATGTGCAGACTCGATCCAAACTTTAGTTTCAACCCCAATCAGACACACCTAGGCTAGCTAATCAAGCTCTTACTAGGCTTTCTAGAAACATCCTTGCAGGTATGTTGAAGCTAGTTGGAGTTAAAATCTGCAGGACACCGGCCCTCAGGACTAAGTTTGGACACCCCTGATTTAAGACCTACAACACAATATTTCGGTGAATTAAAAACTTTTTAAGACCTACATTTTTTTTGTTTCTTTTTAAGATCCCACGGACACCCTGACATTTATATAATATGTTATACTATAAAAAATAAAATAAAAAATAATGTATTTAACTGTATTACTTCAAATATTTCAAATATAAAAATATATGGTTTACTTTTAGATGGGTTCTTTTTTTTTCATACATGCCAGGGAAAAGTAAATAAGAGTGATTGAGAAAAACCAACACAATCTCAATCCAATTAGTAACTTTTTGATTTAGTGGCTAATTTGTATGAATTCATACAATCTAATTTATACAGTTTAGTACAATTTGCTCATCCCCCAATGAGGGTTGGGGTTAGGGGTGGGGTTGGGTGCCACACCTTTTTAAAATCGTACATTTTCGTACGACTCAACTCATATGGTTTTGTACGAATTAGCAACTGAACTGACAAAACTTTTTTGTCAACATTTCCATGTGAGATCAGGCTGGGAAAACAGGCCACATTTTCAGCACCTCTTTCAGCATCACATTCAGAAACAATACTGCTCAAGAGCACAGCGGCGAAATGCAGGACGAGCAATGACAGCCATCTCACAATCCACAGCAGGAGTGTACACCTGCAACCCTCCATCTGCACCACGATCCCAGCATCATGCACCCTTCAAAGCCCGTAAAACACCCCCTTTCATCTCTTCAAAAGCAGGACATCAGAAAATCAAGAGCAAATATTATGATGGGCAGGCATTACGCTGGGACCTTCATCCAAACAGAGAGCCCATTAGGAACGTGTGTGACAGTGAGCTCCATTAACTCAAAGTGCAGCCTCTCTTTGCCCTCCAAAACCCTTCTACACCTGTGTTTGTGTGCAGGAATACAGTCGCTGTACTAAAGCCACTCACACCACTTCACATTACTCTTGTTACTATAGTAAACAATTAGGGTGGTTTATCTGCTACAAAACAAAATGGAAAAAAAAAAAAAAAAAAATATATATATATATATATATATATATATATATATATATATATATATATATATATATATATATATATATATATATATATATTTTTTTTTTTTTTTTGGCAAATACACAGTTATACACAGTATAATATGCTATGGAATCCAAATACAACCAGCTGTGACATTTAAAAAAAATAAAATAAAAATTTAAATTACTACCAAAATTAATCAAAATATAAGCCAAAGGTATGACCGGTAATCAGATATCAATGCAGACTGTGTGTTTAGTTGTTCAGTGATGTAGATGCTATTACTACTGATGTATGATGCAATTTATGTTACGTCGCTGTAGCATACTATGGTGAAGCAGACAGTAACGAGTAAGAAAATGCCCTAACTACTTAAGAAGCAGACAATTGAACACAATTCAAAGCTTGTGAGTTTGCTAAGACAGACTTTTAATGACACTGCAGGTACAGTAAAACTGAAGACTCCCTATCTCATTGCTTGGGAGGATATGGAAGCTGTAAAGCCATAGCTCCACCTCTCTGTTGACCCTTTGACTTGGTGTGTCCATGAGGTAATGTTTCCTCTCCTCTCTTTGCTGATGGATCAGCTGATAGACGAGGCCTTTTGTTAATGTTAGTTTCATTGCCGACAGAGCTACCATGGTTTAATTTTTTTTTTTTTACAAGTTGTTTTTCTATAGTTTATGACAGAAATGCTCTCATTTAGCCATGTTCTTTTAAACTAGGCTTTTTTCAAACCAGTAGGCATCTTAACGTAATGTTCATACTTGATTTGTGCACATGATGTATGCAACAGTATTATTTTGGTTCTGTGGTGGATGTTGCGCTATTTCTCTCTCATGAACAAGCATGTCACTTGAACCATGAAAAGAAAACGTCTGCTTTTCCCGTACAGCTTAAACATGTTTGGTAATGATGGAGGCGGGTGTGTCGAGTCTCCAGCAGTTCAGTAAGTGTGCGTTCTTGGAGATGTGTGTAGGTGCAGAGAAAAGAATGTATGCAGAGCTGTTTGGACTGTCCTTTTGCAAAATGCAGCTAGAAGTCCTACACAGTGGTAATAGTTTGATTGCAGCGTTTATATATGTGTACTGCACTTCAATAGTGCTGCTTTCAGCACATCTGACTCAGGTGAGGGAAAAAAAGCAGTTACGTCACACCTGCCCAACCGAGTGACATGTGCGACACAGAGGCCAGCCTTACCAGGTGTATGCAAAGCACTTGATTTGCGGTTCAAATTCAATCCTGCTTCCAATCTTTAATGCTAATTTCACCCTAACGCTCCATCTTGCTAACATTCAACTCACAAGACAACTTTTTATCTCAATGAGAAATCGTGTCGCAATATGATCTTGTGACACCCTTAATATTAAGAGTTAATTTTAAGCTATCTCACGGCCCACATGCAGGATCTCTGAGGCCCACAAGTGGGCCGCGACCCACAGGTTGAGAATCCCTGATCTTGATGTTACCAGTATAACAACGTCTCAAGGAATGAGAGATCTGAACATTCATAATTCAACTTTTATCTACAAACCATAAAATCTAATAGGGGTGTCAAAATTAATTGTTTCTTCGGTGCACTGCGATGCAGACGCGGACAATTTGGTATCGATTCAGTAATAACCATAACCGGTTATTATGTAGTGACGTCATTTATCTCCTATGCGCTCTGTCGGTATTTACAACACTCAGCCAACTCAGGGCCGGCCCGTGGCATCGGCACCATAGGCAAATGCTTAGGGTGCTGTATATCCAGTGGGGCGCCAGAAATGAGCGCGCTTCAGTTGGTTTTGTTTTCGATTTTCCTGACACACATTCAGTTATAGACGGCAATAACTCAAAAAACTCTTACCCTAAAAAGATCTAAAGTGTGTTTTCTACAGAAAGACAAAGCTGGTTATGTTTCACAGCTGTCTTTCTTTTTTTCGCTCGACATTACGAGCACTGCTCCGTTTAAGCCCTCGCAGTCTGCGTTTACTTTAGCTGGCAGAGCTTGCGCTGAGAGGAGCTCTCTGTAAGAGACCGTCGGAAAAGTGCTTATTTTTTTCGTTTTTTTTTTTTCGTTTTTCTGCTCCGCTCAGCGCGAGCTCTCCCTGTTGCAAGGGCTTAAGTGTGTTTGTTTGTGTGTGTTTGCGTGTGTGTGTTTGTTTGTTTGATGCTGTCTATGTTTGTGAATGTATTTGAATGAGAGACAGTGTGGTGCTGTGTGTCTGTGTGTTTATACAGACAGCATGTTATAGCCTCCCCCCTAAAATATAATACTATATATGGAAAGCATCGTCAATGCACCGTGATGCACCGAGATATCGAATTGAACCGAATCGATGGCATGATAATCGTAACCGAACCGAACCGTGAGACCAGTATAGGTTCACACCTCTAAAATCTGAGCCAAAAAAAAAAAACAGCTGGAGGTACAGGTATCTCCGGTAATCAGGTATCAATGAAGACAGGTATCATTCATGTTTGTAGGAATACAGTAAAGACAAAAGAGCCAACAATACCACTTAACACTACACATTTTTATAGTAAAAAAAAAAAGTGTAGTTCATCTAGTTGCTGCCACTGCAACATCATCTCAATAAATGGGTGATTTGAGCATCAGCCTATTTAACTTTTATATATTAACAAAAAATCAAGAAAAAAAAAAACAGCTGGAGGAACATGTATCAGTGCGTGTATGGTGATCAGGTATCATTAGAAGCTGTGTGTGCAGGAATAAATACACAAGACCACTTAACCAGTTAAAGACACCCAGACCACTTATCGTATACTTCATAAATTCATTCATTCATTCATTTTCTTGTCGGCTTCGTCCCTTTATTAATCCAGGGTTGCCCAGGGTAACGCAGCGGATGCCCTTCCAGCCGCAACCCATCTCTGGGAAACATCCACACACACATTCACACGCACACTCATACACTACGGACAATTTAGCCTACCCAATTCACCAGTACAGCATGTCTTTGGACTGTGGGGGAAACAGGAGCACCCGGAGGAAACCTACGCGAATGCAGTGAGAACATGCAAACTACACACAGAAACAACAACTGACCCGAGGCTCGAACCAGCGACTCAGCAACCTTCTTGCTGTGAGGCAACAGCACTACCTACTGTGCCACTGCTTCTCATATACTTGTAACATAAATTATTAGTGTAGTTCATCTACTGTAGATGCTACCAGTGCAACAACCTCATAGGGAATGAGTTATCTGATCATTGCCCTAACTCAACTTTTATATTTGAATTATACAATCAGAGACCAAAAAAGCAGCTGAAGGTACAGGTATTGCCGGTGATCAGCTATCAATGGACGATGTGTGCAAGTACAGTGCTAAAGCCAACAGTCACTCAGAAAACTTAATGCTATTGTATTTAACAAAGCAAACAGTTAGCATCCTTTGTCGAGCAACTAGGACTGCAATGAATTGCACATTTACATAGAAATTCTGAGACAATAAAACCAGCTAGGGGTGAAGGTATTGCCGGTGATCAGGCATCAATGAAGATTGTGCAGGAATAAGGAGGCAGCATAAGAAACACCCAGACCACTTAATGCTACTAATGTTAACATAGTAAATGATTAGTTGCCTTCACATAACTCCTACCCCTGTATTGGAGCCTCTATAAAAGTCTAATTTTAAGCAATTCTACTTTTAAAGTGCCCCTATCTTGGTTTTTTGAAAATGGCCTTTTATACAGTGTGCAAGCTGTAGGTGAATGAAAACATCCATCTGAGTTTTAAATCTAAAACAGCACTTAGCATCCTGCAAAGAAGGGGTTTGGATAAAAGAATTGCAAAAAAAATCATACGAGAGTTGTTAGGGAATAAGGGAAAAAGAACTGCATATTATAATACAATGAAAGTGTTTTTGACCTTAAATGCATATCATGCTGTGGGCAAAAAAAGCCAACAGGAGACAAAAAAGGAGGTACATTTTCCATCGCTTTTTCGTGGCTGGGTCGCAGGGGCAGCAGTCTTTGGAAAGAACCCCAGACTTCCCTCTCTCTAGACACTTCCTGCAGCTTCTCCAGGGGGGATCCCGAGGTGTTCCCAGGCCAGCCAAGAGACATAGCCTCTCCAGTGTGTCCTGGGTCTTCCCCGAGGCCTCCTCCCTGTGGGAGATGCCTAGAACACCTCCCTTGGTAGGCGTCCAGAAGGCATCAAAAACAGACGCCTGAGTCCCAACAGCTGACTTCTCTCGATGTGGAGAAACAACG